>NW_025110936.1:600000-780768 GCF_015476425.1 Leptopilina heterotoma
TTTTATTCTGCTGGGTGAAGTTATGACTGCTAATGGACATCTGACGTCTATCAGTAATCACGGTTTTGATAGAGAAGATCTTGGAGCATTCCTGAGGTAATTTTGAATTTTGATTATGACTTGCCCTTTATAGTAATTTTTTCATTTATTACCAAATTAATTGAAAATTATTTTATCAAATATTTTTTATACACTCAAAAATTAACCCGAAAATTGACGATAGATTTTTATTCTAATACCAAAGCAAATCAGAAATTTATTGTTTATTTCTCCTTTTACAGATGGTCTGCGAAAGAAAATGAAGACGTTTTGTTTGATGCTGCTTGTCATGGAGAGGTCGATCCTCTGAAAGACGTCACAGGAAAAAATATTCTGGGACAATTGCCTCGCATTGGCACTGGTGAGCTTTTTCGCTATTTATTCTCAATTAAGAAAGTTTTAGTAAACGAAAAAGCTCTGCAAGTTAAGCATTTATTTAAATAATGATATTTATTTACACAGGTTGCTTTGATTTGTTACTTGACAATAAAACTCTACTAGGAGGAAAGGATGCATAATAGGTGGTTCAGCTAACGTTCTTAAGAAGAAGACTGAAGAGATTGTCTAATTATTTTTCTAAAAGTTTAAGGAAAAGTTCCTCAGATATTATTATATTGATTTATCTAAATTTATATTTAGTAAGTAAGTAAAACTTTACAGATTCTATATTTTTATAGCAATTATATAAAAGAGTTTAATAAAATATAAATTTATTGTATTTGATAAGATGCGTGTTATTTTTTATTATATAAATGGTTAATATTTTCTTCAATACAGTAAATTTTGAAAAAATTTCTCTTTGAAAATTCTTTTACACGAATAATTTATTTAATCGGTTCAATATCATTTATTTTATTTTATTATTTTATTATTTATTTGTTAATATTTAATATTAATGTTTATTAATATTAAATATTTAACAATATTAAATTTGTTTGTTTCTGGGCAAGCTAAAGGAAAACATAATATTTTATTTTCGCGGGAAAATTGCAAAAAATATTCAAATTGATGCATTTTAATGTCACGTGATCATGTCAGCTGATTGTTGTGAATTCATTGTCTAGAATGGTCTAGAAGCCGGCATGAGGTGTGGTTAATGCGTATTTTTGTTTCTTATCAAAATAATAATGGATTATTCACAATAAGTTGTTGATGACAATTATTAATAATATCAATTACTAATGTAGTGGTTATAAATTTATAAAGTGTAGAATTTGCATCGAAATATTAAGGATGTCTACTGCAAAATCAAAAATGCCTTTTCATTCAGTAAAACGAGTACAATTTGGAATACTCTCTCCTGATGAAATTGTAAGTAAATATAAATTTTTTAACAATTTAGATCTAATATAAATAAAATTAATGTATTTGTCACCCTTCTAACAAAAATTCATAAGCAGTAAAAAATGTTAGGTTATGTTTACATTTTTTTCTCGAGTAAAAAATTAAAGAGAATCAATTACTACTACAATTTATTGATGTCCAAGTCTTCATTAAATCTACAGGGTTGCTACGCAACCTGGAAACCAGGAAAACCTGGAAATGTTAGAAAATTTTATAAACCTTGAAAAAACCTGGAAGAGTCAGGGAATTTTGATCGAAATCCTGGGAAGTTGTTGTTTTCTAAAGTTATTTGTGTTTATACTTGAAATCTTATTTCACTTAAATATTTCAAAATTAATTCAATTTAAAAGAGTTGCGTTTACAATTTTCATAAGTAGATAAACTTCAAAAGATTTTGATTTAAAATTTGGAAAAATTTCAATTTTAAATGAATTTAATTAGAAATATTAAAAAACTTAGATTTAAAAAAAATGTTTAAAACTAAAATTCTTCTGAAATTAGTTAAATTTTATATATTTAACTAGTTTTATTAAAAATAATGGATTTATAGAAGAATTTTAGTTAAAAACACTAAAATAAAATTGAATTTAGAAGCAGTTTCAAATGATTGCAGAAATATTCAATTATTTTCCAAAGTAGTAAAATTCTTCTCAGAAATTCAGTTATTTCCAAAAATTTTGATAAAATTCTTGACAAACATTTAATTATTTTTAAAAACTTTCCTCAATCCAATGATTTTTAGTATCTACTGCTTCAATAAAAATTCCTAAAAGAATTCAATTATAGTTTAAAAAATTTAAAATTTATTAAACATAATAAAACTCAATGCTGAATTTCAATTATTTTTAATGCAATTTTAATGGAATTCCTCGAAAAAAGATATTATTCTTCAAAATTTTATTAAAATTTATCAAAGAAATTCAATTATTTTCAAAACTTTTAATAAAATCTTTAGCAGAATTTCAATTATTTTTAATAGGTGCAATTTTCATCAAATTTCTCGAAAAATGCAATTATTCTTAAGAATTTTATTAAAATTTGTCAAGAGAATTCAATAATTTAAATATTTCTTAATAAAATTCTTTATAAAACTTCAATTTTAAGAAATATTCAATTGTTTAATAAAATATTTTATTTTTAGAGTCAAATAATTGAATTCTCGTAAAATTTCAAATTTTTAAAAATCTTAATTTCTATAAAAAAAATAATTATTAAATATTTATTTAAAAACGAAGTTATTGATGTTTTCAAATAATTTTCGTTTTAAAAATCTGGAAAAATTTCGTTTTTTAACCTTTGAAAATTATATTTTAAAAATGAATTTCCAAACATGTTCAATAAATGTCACAAATTTATTTTTCTGAATTGTTATTTAATTAGCGGCGTATGTCTGTCACTGAGGAAGGAATTCGTTTTACGGAAACTTTTGAAAATGGAAAACCAAAAGGAGGAGGACTCATGGATCCAAGACAAGGAGCAATTGACGATAAATCACGATGTCAAACCTGCGATGGACAATTACCTGAATGTCCAGGTCACTTTGGTCATATTAATTTAGCCAAACCTGTCTTTCACATCGGCTTTCTCGCAAAAACGATAAAAATTCTCAGATGCGTCTGTTTTTTCTGCTCGAAACTCTTAATTTCTCCAGTGAGTAAAAATTGAGTTTCATTGAAATGTTTTTTAATTCTATACTCATTGTACTTTCGTTTTTCTATTCATATTTTAGAACGATCCAAATATCAGGAAAATACTCACCGAGACGGAAGATCAGCCTGGTAGACGTCTGACACTAATTCACGATTTGTGCGTAACGAAACGAAAATGTGGTGATAATTCAAAGGAACTTTACGGTTGTGGTCAGTGTCAACCGAATTTCAAAAGATCTGGTCTCGACATAAATGTGGAATTTAAACAAATTGGAAAGGAAGACGAAGGACCACTAGCTGCAGAAAGAGTTCATGGAATTTTCAAAAATATCACCGACGAAGTTTCTTTGATTCTTGGTATGGATCCAAAATCCTCACGTCCCGAATGGATGATTTTGACTGTTCTTCCCGTACCTCCATTGACAGTTCGTCCAAACGTCAAATCAAAAAATTCATCGATTACAAAACGAGACGACTTAACAAAAATACTATCAAAAATCGTTACAACAAATAACAAATTATTAAGCGACGAAATTGCTACTGAAGCAGACGACGTCAGAGAACTTCAATTTCATATTTCCCTTCTGATTGACAACAATCCTTTAGGAGTGTTTTCAAATTTAAATCTGGAAGAAAGTTTAAAAAATGCGTTGTCTTTAAAATCGATAAAAGAACGTTTCAAAGGGCAAAATGGCAGACTTCGTTGTAATCTACTGGGTAAAAGTGTAAATTTCACAGCACGCTCGATAATCACCCCGGATCCCAATCTGCGAATCGATCAAATCGGCATTCCTCAAAGTGTCGCCAAAAATTTGACATTTCCCGAAATTGTCACACCACATAATATCAAAAAATTACAAAAACTTGTCAAAAATGGTGATGAAAAATATCCAGGAGCGAAGTATATTGTGACAGATAAAGGCAAAGTAATAGATCTCAAATCAATCGGAAAAGATTGCGAAATTAAATGTGGATATAGAGTTGAAAGACACATTTGTGACAATGATTTAGTTGTTTGTAGTCGTCAACCGAGTTCTCATAAATTAAATATGATGGGTTATCGAGTTAAAGTATTACCTGGGAGTACATTTCGATTAAATGTCAGTTGTGCATCAGCCTACGATGATCATTTCAATTCCGACGAAATAAACTTACACGTTCCACAGTCTTATAAAACAAGAGCCGAAGTGGAAAATCTTCGTATGATATCGGGTGAAGTCGTAACAAAACAAGCGAATAAATCAGTAATAAGTATTGTCGAGGATGCGTTACTAGGTGCATTTAAAATAACCCAAAAGGATGTATTCATTGAAAAGAGTGATTTCATGAATCTTTTAATGTTCGTCTCGAATTGGGACGGAATAATACCACAGCCTTGTATTTTAAAACCAAAACCCCTTTGGAGTGGAAACCAAGTAGTGTCTCTGTTAATTCCGAAAAATTTAAATTACGTTCAAGGGACATTTTCCAGTGATGATGAGGACAGTGATTTTGAAGATGAGAGCACTTTTCCCGAGGAAGATACAGTAACGATAAAAAAGGGAGAAATTATAACTGGTTGTCTTTCGGAAGACACACTTGGTTGTGTGCACAATTCCCTTCCGTATGTTTGTAGAATGAACTTTGGTCATCAGGTGTGTATGAGATTTTGTCAGGATTTGCAAAACGTCATGAACAATTGGTTATTAATCGAGGGACATTCAGTTGGTATTGGTGACACAATTGCCAATCCTTCTAGTTATTTAAGAGTTCAGGAAATAATTGAACAGACCAAAGAAAATGTCATCGATATTATTATTCAGGCTCACTGTGTAGAAATTGATAGGAATACTTTCAATCTTAAATCCTATGAAACTTCGATTTCAGCAAACGAAAAAATTCATACTGCTTTAAGAAAATATTTACCAAAACCGAACAATTTAATCATAATGGTAAAAGCTGGATCAGCTGGAAAAGATGAGGAATTGAGAAAAATTATTGGCTGCAAGGGACAACAAACTGTGGAGGGTGAACGTATACCTTTTGGCTTTTGTAAACGTACCTTACCACATTTTATAAAGGATGATTACGGTCCCGAGTCGAGAGGTTTCGTTGACAATTCCCATCTCTCTGGTTTCACACCTTCGGAATTTTATTTTCACGCTATGGAGGGTCGAGATTTTCTCATTGATTCTTACAAGAAATCTGAAGATGTTGGACGCATGCAACGTAATTTGGTGAAAGCTATGGAATCAATAATGGTAAACTATGATGGAACGGTGAGAAATGCACAGAATCAGTTACTTCAAATCTATTATGGCAATAAAGGTTTTCACGACGAAGTCCTCGTAAATAGCGAGGAAACGGCCATTGAACATAACAGTGAAGAATTTGAAAAAGAATTTAAATTCGATCTTACGAATGAGCGCGTGCGTGATAAATTTAATGAAAACATTTATCGCGATATGATGAATTCGAAGGAACTTATTTCCGAATTGAAAAAGGAATTTGAACAATTGTGTGAAGATAAAGCAGTGTTTGAAGATAGAAGGTTTAATTTTCAGGTTCCACTTCCTTTTAATTTGGAACAAATGATTTATGATGCACAAAATGATTTTCAGACGAAAAATGTGCCTTGTGATTTGAATCCGTTGAGAGTTATTCAAGGTGTTAGGGATCTTCTAGAAAAATGCGTTATTGTCAAAGGAGATGATAAAATCAGCAGAGAAATAAATAAGAATACGCATTTTCCATTTCGATATATCATGAGATTAAAATTGTGCACCAAAGCCGTCTTTGAAAAATATCAACTGTCAAGCCAAGCCTTCGAGTGGTTGATTAGTGAAATAGAAAATCGGTTCCATCAGGCAATTGTTCCACCTGGTGAAATGGTTGGTGTTTTAGCAGCACAAACAATTTGTAATTCTCTTTCGCACATGCCCTATAATACTTTTCACCATACTGGTGCAACAAAGTGCTTCGAAGTGTATCAAAAATACCTCCAAGGCGTGACTAGAATAAAAGAAATTATCAATTGCAGTAAAATGCCGAAATATCCATCATTAACAATTTATCTGAAACCAGAGATTTCAGGAGACGTCGATGTAGCTAAAAGTGTTCTCTCTCGTATTGAACACACGACACTTAAAAATTTGTTATTAAGTTCTGCAATTTATTACGATCCTGATATAAACAATACCGTTATTCCTGAGGATCAAGAATTCGTAAACGTCTATCAAGAAGTATTGGAACTTGATCCGTCGAGTTTATCGCCGTGGTTGCTTCGCTTCGAATTGGATCGAAATAAAATGTTACCAAAAGAAATAAAAATGGAAAACATTGCCAATAAACTCTATTCAATATTTGGCGAGAATTTAAATGTCATGTTTAATGACGACAGTGCGGAGCATTTGATTCTTAGAATTCGAATAGTCAACGGTGATGATGATGAGATTGAATGTGAAGATGATGTCTTTTTGAGACGCATCGAGTCATTTATTTTAAATGACATTGCAATACATGGTCATGAAATGATTAAGAAAGTGCATTTAGATATGAGTGAACAAAGTGTTACAAATTACAACAAGGAAAGTCAAATGATTGAAACAAGAGCCAATCATAGGCTAAAAACTGAAGGTACAAATTTGATGAAAGTATTGGTCGATAAAGATGTTGATTCGAAGAAAACGATTAGCAACGACATTCACGAGATTTTTAACGTTCTGGGAATTGAGGCTGCAAGAAAGTCTATTGAAAAGGAGATGACTAAAGTTTTTGAAAATTATTCATATCATAGAAAGCAGGAACATTTTATTTTGCTGAGTGAAGTTATGACTGCCAATGGCCATCTAACGTCTATCGATAATCACGGATTTGATAAAGAGGATCTTGGAGCATTCCTGAGGTAATTTTGAATTTTGATTATGACTTGCCCTTTATAGTAATTTTTTCATTTATTACCAAATTAATTGAAAATTATTTTATCAAATATTTTTTGTACACTCAAAAATTAACTCGAAAATTGACGATAGATTTTTATTCTAATACCAAAGCAAATCAGAAATTTATTGTTTATTTCTCCTTTTACAGATGGTCTGCGAAAGAAAATGAAGACGTTTTGTTTGATGCTGCTTGTCATGGAGAGGTCGATCCTCTGAAAGACGTCACAGGAAAAAATATTCTGGGACAATTGCCTCGCATTGGCACTGGTGAGCTTTTTCGCTATTTATTCTCAATTAAGAAAATTTTAATAAACGAAAAAAGCTCCGCAAGTTAAGCATTTATTTAAATAATGATATTTATTTACACAGGTTGCTTTGATTTGTTACTTGACAATAAAACTCTACTACGAGGAAAGGATGCACGATAGCTGCTTCAGCTAACGCTCTTTTTAACGCTCTTTTTTTTTAAAGAAAAAGACTGAAGAGAAGGTCTAATTATATTTTTTTCAACAGTTTATAAAAAATCGAAAAAGTGACTAAGATTAGTATATTAATATTATTAAACGTTTGTTTTAATATAATTTTTATTAAGTAAAGATTTCTATTTAGTAAATAAATAATGCTAAATAAATTATGTATTTTTATACCAATAAATAGAAAAAGTTTAATAAAACTTAAATTACGATTGATAATGAGCTCACTATTTTTTATTAAATTTATTTTATTTTTTATTTAATAATTACACTTTTTTTACTAAACATATAATTGATAAAAAAAATATTGTAACATGAAATTCGAAAAAATTCCATAAAAAGCAAATTTTTTCATTATTAACACGAATAATTCTAGAAATTTAAGTATCGTTATATTTTTTCTTTTAACTTTTTTTAATATGATAATAATACCTACATTTTTTTCGAAACTTAAATCAAGAAAAAAAAATTTTTTACTGTTTCATAAAAAGTTAACAATTAAAATAAAAAAAAACAAATGAACTCAGTTTCAAGAAGTCAGAAAAATTCCCTATCTTTCAAAAGAAAAATAAGAAGAAATGTGGGACTGCAAACTTGAAAATAATACAAAAACACAAATTCTTGATGTGGATTTCGGATTAGTAGAAAATGGAAAGACTGGTTTTAAAATTGTTAAATTATTTAACAAAACGGATGTAAGTAAATAGTGAATAAGTTTATATTGTACTCCAAAATTTAATAAAAATTAGATAGGTTACTTAAATAAACCTTTTTTTTTATTAATTTAGGTGGAAAAGTCATACGAGGTGCAAAGGGATCCTTCAACAAATCCAATAGATAATGTCTTCGTAATGAAGGAATATTCTTGGCTATTAGATTCTGGATGTGAATATTCGTGTCACATGACTTATCAACCACGTGTGCCATTTTGCAAAAATACTGATTATTTCACAATAGTCGACAATGATGGAATTGAATGTTTGAAAATTGTCGCCAAAGGAATTAGCACAGGTCTCTTTCTTTTTTACTTTCTGTTTGAATATAAAATAATTTTTTTGTAATTTTTCATTTATTTATTTATTATTTTATTTATTACTTTTATTATTTATTATTTGTTACAAATTCATAAATTGTATTTTTTTTAGGTCCAAAGATTGAATTTTCCAAAACAAAATTGATATTTTATTTAGACGAGGGAGAAAAAGAGGAATCAATGAAGAGGGAAATAAAAATTAGGAACATTTCGAAAGTGCCAGCAATTTTTCAATTTGATGTCGACGAGGAGCATTGTTCTTTTAAAGTAACTCCTTTAACTGGTGCGATTGAACCGTCTTCATTTATTAATATCACAATTTTCTTCGTTCCTTCTGCGACTGGAATCTTCACCTATTATCTACCTTGTTTATTTCTCAATCACGTAAGATTTATTTTTTCTGCACATTAATTTACTTAAATTAATTTTTTTTAATTGTCTATTTCAATTATTATTCAAATTATATTTTTTTGTTTAACTTTATTTTTAATTCGATTACTAAAAACCAAAATTAAATTTTTCTTTTATTATTTTTTAAAAATTTCTTCAGAAAAGATTTCTTTTCTTGCACATTGATTTATTTAGATGTAATTTTTCTAATTCTATCTATTTAAATTATTTTTATTTGTTTCACTTAATTATTAGGTATTAATTAATGAATTAATTAATTTTTATTTATTATTAATTTTTATTTATTTATTTATTTATTATTAATTTTTAGTTATTTATTTATTGTCAATTTTTATTTATTTAATTACTAAAGATGAAAATTAACTTTTTCCTAATTAGAGACCAATGATGATTGAATTGTACGGCTGCCTTGGATCAGAATACGCCAGTAAAAATGAATTTCAACGGGATGTTTTAGCTTTTGCTCTGCCAGAGCAAGAAGGATATGAAAATTACATGAATAACGTGAGTAATGTTCGAAGGAGGGAACCGCCATTAATTTCCTTATCAAATAATTACATTGACTTTGGACAAGCATCTATTGGATTTAAAAATTACAATCGCAGACCTCCTCAAACAGTCTGCTTTTATAATCATTCTTCAATAAATTTTCATCTAACGTGGGGAAAAGGTATTAAATTTAGAGAAAAATTTGAGGAAACAAATTCAAAATTTACATTATTTTTCTCTTTCTACAGTAAAATCTAATATTTTCAAAATAAATCCCCCTGATATCGAGGTTAATGAGCAAAATTCATTTCTATTTGAAATCAGTTTTAATCCTCGTGAAGAAAATTCTTTCTACTATGGAGAAATTTTACTCAATATTTTTAGAATTGAGGAGAAACAATTGACAATTCCGATGGTATTGCCTCTGAGAATAATGGGTACAAAATATATTTTAATATTTTTAGTATTTTAATATTTTTAGTATTTTAATATTTTTAGTATTTTAATATTTTTAATATTTTAATATTTTAATATTTTTAATATTTTCTAATTGTATTTATATCAAATATTTAATTTTATAACTAATTAAGTTTCAATTGTTAATTATCGTTCAAAATAGGTCATTCATTTCGTAAAGGAACAAAGAGACCAATTTCCCATTACAAAATTCCGCAAATTGTTACAATGCCCGCATGTTGTCCGAACTATCCAGTCTACACGACATTTTTAATAACAAAACTAGAGAGTCAATCTCCCCTGATGTTTCATTTTTTACCACCAAACCCCACTCACTTCACAGTGAAACCAATGTTGGGAATAATTTACAAGTATTAAATCTTAATTATTATTCAAAAAATTTGATTATAGAATATTTTGCCCTCAATTTATTGTTTATTAAAGAGATTATCAAATAGTAACAGTTGAGTTATTTCCTGAAGATGATGAACATTTATATTACGAACGATGGGCGATTCAATTCAATGACTGTGAAAAATCGAAAGATTTTATTGACTTTAAAGGATACGCGGAATATTTGAATCTACAATTTGAAACTGATAATTGTTTTTCATTTGATCCTGTTTTTCCCGGATGTCGTCAATTTCGTCAAGTTTCGGTTAGAAATATTACACGACACTGCATCAAGTATGTTATGGTAATTGAAAGTTAATTTCAATCAGAAATAGAAAAATTTGTATTTTTAAAAAATTATTTTTTTAGATACTCATTTGAGGATTTACCAGAGGAGATAAAAATCCAAAGTAAGGAGGATATTATTAATCCGAATGAAACAATTTGGCAAAAATGGATGTTTCATCCTTTGGAAATTGGAAATTATAATTTCAATGTCAGTTGTAAACTGATTGCAGTCGATGGCGAAACAATGGAAGTGAAAGATTCTCCAAATAAAATGCATCATGTTAAAGTAACAGGAGTTAGTGAGGAAGGAAAACTAATGGTATAATTTTTTCCATTTCTTTACTAATGATTAATTACTATAATGACTAATTATTATTAATTCAGGGTTGCCACAAAAAATTAATTTTGTTTTTCCCTGATTTCCAGACAAAATTTTCATTTTTTCAAAGTTTCATTTTTTCTTTAAAGAATATTCTGATTCACTCTAAAAATTATTAGATATTAAAAAAAAATTTATTACATTTACTTACGAATTTCTTTAATTGTAAAATTATTTGCAAACATCAATAACTTCATTATTTTTAAATAAGTATTTAATTATTATTTTTCCATAGGAATTAAAATTCTTCAAAACATTTAAATTCAAACATTTTTAAAATTCAACAGCTTATAAGAATATTATTATAAAACATGAAGATATAAATCACTCCGAGTCTTCGACTAGGAGTAATTCATATCTTTTATTTATATAAATTTTATATAAATTTCGATTTCCATAAAATGTTTAAAAAGAAAAATTAAATTATTTACAAAAATTATAATAAAATTCATTGCAAGAATTCAATTACTTTCATTGTAAATTAATAAAATTCTTCACAGGGTTTCAATTATTTTTAATAGAATTTTAAATAAATTTCTCGAAAAATGAAATTATCTTCAAAAATTGTTTGCAAGAATTAAATTACATTTCACAAATAATGAAATTCTTCGTTGAATTTCAAAAATTTTCAAAATTTACTATTTTAATAAAAGTTTTTAAAAGAATTTAGTTATTTAAATAAAAAGTAATAAAATTCGTTGCAGGAATTCAATTATTTTCACAAGTAATAAAATTTTTCATATGAATTCAATTGTTTAAAAAAAAAATTTGATAAAGTTCGTTATTAGAATTCCATTATTTTCATAAATTATAAAATTTTTCTGAGGATTTAAATTATTTTTAATGCAATTTAAAATAAAATTCTTGAAAAATGGAATTATTTTCTTAAATTTTTGGCAAGAACTCAATTACTTTCATAAATTAATAAAATTCTTCACAGGATTTTAATGATTTTTAATACAATTTTAAGTAAATTCTTCGAAAAATGTAATTATTTTCAGAAATTTTATTAAAATTCTTCGAAAGAATTCAATTATCAATTATTTTAAAAAATTCATGCTTTAATGCTTTTAATATATTCATTAATATTCATTTTTAAATCAATTTTTATTGGAAAATTCTACAAGAATTCAATTATTTAAATACAAAAATAAATAATTTACTGAATAAATGAATGTTTCTCTAAATTGAATTATCATAAAAAATTTTATCAACATAATTGAATTTTTTCGAGGAATTTTAATAAAATTTTCAGGAATGATTAAATTTTAAGAGGAATTTGATTAAAATTGTATTAAAAATAATTGAAATTCTATGATGAGTTGTATTATTCATGAAAATAATTAAATTTTTGTAAAAAATGTTATTACTTATGAAAGTTACTGAATTATTTTTGGAAGAAATTTATAAAAAATTTGTAAATAGTTGAATTCCTGTGTAATTTTTATTATCCATGAAAATAATTTAATGTTTGCTTAGAATTTTATCACCATTTTTTTTTTAAATTGAATTTTTTTTAAAAATGTTATTAAAATAGTATATATTGAAAATCATTGAATTGAGGAAAATTTTTTGAAAATAATTGAAATTTTGCAAAGAATTTTATTAAAATTTTTGAAAATAATTGAAATTTAGAGAAGAATTTTATTATTTTTAAAGATAATTGAATTTTGACAAGAATTTTTTTTTAATTTTTGAACATAATTGAATTTTTGCAATTATTTGTAACTTCTCCAAAATTTAATTTTTTCCAGTACTTTAATAAAAATCTCTGACTTTTCCCTGATTTCCCTGACTAATTTTACTTTCCCTGACTTTTCTCTGAATTCCCTGACCTGTGGCAAACCTGTAATTACTAAATTTAATTAATTACTAATCTTTACTTTAAATTTTTTTTATGAATTTAATTTTAATTAATTAACTAAATTACCTTAGATTACTTAAAAATCATTAAAATTATGAATATTATTTTGTAATTAAAAGGCAACACCAGATGAACTCATTTTTGACGAATTAGCCGTACAGAATTCGAAAACTCTCAACTTCGAACTTATTAATTTGAGTCGTGTAGTTGTACACTTTATATTATCAACAAAGCAGAAGAATTTTCCCATTGGATGTCTCGAGAAAGATGTGAAAATTTCACCGCAAATTGAAACAATTTTACCGCAAGAAAAAATGATAATCAACGTCATACTGACTCCTCACGAAAATGGATTTTATGAGTTTTATGTTCAATATTCAGTGCGAGTGGATGCGAATTCGGAGAAATTGGTTTTGAATAATGAACCAGAAAATATTTGTCACGTCAATTGCGCCAGTGTCCATCCAACTTTAATCGTAAATATTATATTTTTAACAGTCTAGAGATAATTATTATATTTTTTACTTGAAAGTGGAGAGAAATTTCTCTCGCACTTGAAAGAGGGAAGAAATTTCCCTCGAACTTAAAAGAGGAAAAATAAATATTTTTAATAGGTGAAAGATCTTTTGTACTTTGCATCACAACCTGGTATCAGTAAAGTTTCTCTCTGGAAATCGATGAAAATTAATAAGTGAGTACAAAAAAACTGCATAAAGATGATAAAATTGTTTTTTAAAATTATTTTAATGAATATTGATTACGACGAAAATATTGATAATGAATATTGATGAAATAATCAAATTTGATGAATTTATAATACATTTTTTTCCAGGTTCAACAAAATTTTGCAAGATTTAAAAACAAATTGCAAATCTACTTTAGAAATGACATTTCCCGTATTTACAATTCATGAGGAACCACTTCGCATTGTACTTCTTTTAACGAATCCAACGAAATTTCCAGTTTCCTGGTCTTTGAAAAGGATTCAAATTTGTTCGTGTGAGAAAAAATTGAAATCACGAAGTTTATCATTTCAAAGTGTGGTTTATGATTGTGTGCATAGGGAAATATTTAAAATTTATCCTAAATCAGGAACAATTCAGGTGAGCATTTTAATTATTTTATTCTCTTCTTAATTTCAAAACGAAAATTATAAGAATTTGTTATTTTTATTCTCTTATTATTTTCAAAAAGAAAAAAATATGAGAATTTGTTAATTTTATTCTCTTATTATTTTCAAAAAGAAAAAAATATAAGAATATGTTTAATTTACTCTCTTACTACATAACTTTCAAAAAAATTATAAGAATTTGTTAATTTTTTTTCTTTTTTGAATAAAACAGACACGGGGAGAGGAAAGACTTTCGATGGAGATTCGCTATAATTTATTGGGAATAACTGAACTCGAGTGGGAATTAATTTTAACTGACAATAGACGTATTACTTTAAAAGTCAACTTAAGATGTGTTTCTGAAGAATGTGATGAACTCTTTTTTCAGGACACACTTTTATCATTCGATAAAGTTCACATTGGAGATTTAAATCCGATTCATCAGGTAACTCTAATGAACTAAATGGAACTAAATCGATTTTTTTATTTAAATTTCTGTTTTTGTACGAATTTTTTATACAGGATTTTATGATTCTCGTAGAAAAATGTATATATATTTTTTAATTTTCTAGATGTGCTGGTTGTATAACAGTACTAAACGGGAAATTTCCTACAGTCTGGATGTAAATACTTTAAAAGAAATTAATAGGAAATTTTGTGCAGATATTTTCACTTGTGTCAATCCTTCGGGTTCTTTGAAAGGAATGTCTCATCAACCAATTATTTTTAAATATCATCCACGGCAATTTCAAGAATATTTGGTAAATTCTGTTACTGTAATCAATTTCCTCGTCCATTTAATAGATATTTTAATTTAATTTAATTTAATTTTAAATTTATATTAATTATTATTATTTAGTAAATTATGTTATTTAAATTAATTTCTATATCAAATTTAATTTAATTTAATTAAAAATTGTTTAGTAAATCCTGTTACTTAAATTAATTTCTATATCAAATTTAATTTAATTGAATTTAAAATTATTATCATTATTTAGCAAATTCTGTTATTTAAATTAATTTCTACTTCAAATTTAATTTAACAATTTAATTTAAGATTATTACTATGAATTTAAAATTATTAATTTCCAATTTAATTTTGATCTTTTAATTTGTTATTTTTTTAGTGTTGTAAAAATAGTTTCAAATTTCATCTGTTTTCTTCTGTATTTTTCTGTATAAATTAGTAAAAAATTAAACAGCACTCGAAAAAACAATTTAAATATTATCCAAGAAAATTTCCAATAAGTAGCTACAGATTTTATACAAATGGTAATGAAAATCTATATTTATTTTTGATTTAAAAGATAAAAATCCCATTAAAACTTGGCAAAAAGGAAACAGAGTTAATCATAAAAGGAGAGAGTTCCCGAGATCCGATAACTAAAGTCGTCGAAAGAATTTCTCCTTATCAGGATAAATTCTCAATACCGGAAGTACCAGTCTATTTTAATACCGATAGTCTCACTCTTTCTCCATTAACAACGCAATCAACAATTACAAGAATGATCATGATTCACAATCGTCATCCTCAAGATATACTTGCATACACTTGGGAAAGGTTAAAATCAAAATTTAAAATTTGTTTCATTATTCAATAGTAATGGTAATAATAAATAAATAAATAAATAAATAATAATAAATAAGTAATAATAATAATAATAATAATAATAATAATAATTTTTTCATTACCTAATAAATAATAAATTTTCATTACCTAATAAATGATAAATATTAATACCAAATATTAAATAATAAAAAAACCTATAGACAATAAAACGAAAATTAATAATGACAGAAGAAGAATTTATAATTATGTCTATTTTTGATATTTAATTAAATTATCTTCAGCTCTGAAGTTCCGGAAATTATTAAAATTAGCATTCATCCATCGAGAGGAAGAATACAATCTCTAAAAATGCAGACATTTTTGTTAACCGTAATTACCGGCCCTCGACCATCGAAAATAACAATTTGTCTCAATTGTAAATTCATCAATATTAGTGAGAAACGTCTTTATGAAAAGGAAATTTTATCTTCGTTGCATACGTTGAAATCTTTAGAAAACAATTTTACTATCACGGAAAAAGGAATTTATTATCCGGTATTAATTTCTAATAAATTCAGAATTATGAATTTAAATTACAAAATGAAACAAAAAAAAAGTTACAAAAATATTCTAAACTGTATTCAATAATAGCGATTTTATTATATTACCAGAAATAATTGATTTTAAATTCAATTAATAAATAGTAAAAAAAAATTATTACTCATAAAAAACAGATGTAAAAATTACAATCAAAAATAATATTATTATAAAAAATTAGAAATAAAAAGTAAATAATTGTTTTATACAGAAAGATGTACAAGAGAAGAGAGAGAATTTAAAACCAAGCGCACCATTTTACAAAGGTTTGACGATTCGCGCCTTTATTTACAGTAAAGAAGATTTTGAAATGAAAGCAACATTGGAACAACAATTAAAATTGATGCCTACAAATGAAATTAAGTTGCACAGCGTGAAAAAAGGAGCAATTGTTACTGAAAATAGTTTAAGAGTGTCTGGATTTATTCTAGAATGCATAATTTGGTAAAATTGTCTAGTATTGTAAAAATTAATATCAACATTGTTTTTAAAAATTATTTTTTTAATTAAAAATTTTTTTCTCTTTTTAGGGATATTTTGAATAGCAGAGAATTTCAATATCTTATGAAAGAAGTTAAAAATGACTCAACGGGTGTGAAATACTCACAAATAGTAATTGATTCAAGAAAAAGGAAAGCATTGGTGAGAAAATCTTTTATTAAACCACCGAAAAGTATGATTGAAAATATATTACAGACGGTAAGTTTATTTAAAAGAAAAAAATATAATTCTCATATCGAATACTCTTTACCGAATCTTTCTTATTTTTCATCTTCTGACGTCTAGATTAAAAAAATGATTCTCCTCCAATATATTTAATTTAAAAAAATTTGTTTTTTCGAAATTTTTATTCTAATGATTTATTTTAATATTTAGTAGATCAAATATTTAATTTATTTTAAAAATTTTAAATCTATTTGAAAATTAAATGTTTGTAAAAAAATATTCTAGATGATATTCACCATAATTCATGAAGAATATGGCCTGGACAGAAATCATTTAGTCGAACCAATTGACATAAGGCAACCAAGACAACTTACCTATAGAAAAAAATCGTCCGGCACCCAAATGAATCGGTTCTCGCAATTGTGATTATTATAAGTGTCATTAAATTTTAAGTCTCAAAAAAATTACTTGAAACTTGAATTAACTTTAAAAAAAAGAGGATGGTTTATTTTAAAATAAAATTTTCTCATCTTATCAACTTCCTTCTTGTTCGAAGGGATCACAAATTCGCTTAAATACAGCTAAAAATTTATCTCCTTTATTTCGCGACACTTTCTGTCCTTCTTCTGTACTCTCGTATAATTTCTCGACAATTGGATCATCGTTCTGTGAAAAAAATTAGAATACATAATTATAAAATCTATTTGTATATAATAGAGCAAAAAAACAAATTTTTTTGCATGAAGAAAAAATAAAAAACAAATCAATTTGCTTGGAGAAAAAAATAAAAAACAAATCTATTTGCTTGGAGAATAAAATAAAAAACAAATCTATTTTCTTGGAGAAAAAATATAAAAAACAAATCTGTATGATGGAGAAAAAAATATTTTTAACTTACAAGTTGATCGTCAGGAATTCTTTTAAATAACGGATGCTCCTCGAAATGATGAACCATCCATTCATGTAAATCTTTAACGTCAGTCATCGTATATACAATTGCCTGCAAAAAATTTTTTTGAAATTCAGAAAAAAAGAATAATAAAAAAGATACAAATAAGAGAATTGTAATAATAATAATTTCAAATATTACATAATTCAAATTAAAAAAATGTAAAATTATATTCTTTGGCACTGTTTTATTAATTATTAATATTTGATATTGAAACCTACATTTTCTGCGAGAACATATCCATATTCGGCTAATAGTGTTTGATTAATAATTCGCCATTTATGTTTAGCCTTCTTGAAATGAGGATCGGGATAAAGAAAGAACATTTTCTTCAGCTGTGAAATATAAATATGAAAGTAAATATTTTAACAGGCTTCGTACTCGATAATTAATTTTAAAAAAGTAGCAAAAAGTACCTTAAAGACAGAAAAAAGTAGCTATCGAAAAATTAAACTTGACGTCTCAATTTTTTTTTATAATTTCTTAATTACATTCAAAAATAGAATAATTTTTTAAAATAAATCTTTAAATATCTATTTATTTTATCTACAGGAATTAAAATATTTCAAATGATTTCAATGTAACGCATTTTTGAAATTTAACCATTTCTAAAAATTTCAAAAGTAATTCTTTCAAAATTCAATCATTTTTTTGTTGAAATTTATAAATAAAATTATTCAAAACTTTAATCATTTCATTTTATTCAATTATAAATCAATTCTTATTAGAAAATTCTACGAGAATGAAATTATTTAAATAGAAAAATAAATAATTTATTAAATAATTGAATATTTCATAAATTTGAAATCTTATAAAGAACTTTATCAACATTTTTTTTAACAATTGAATTTTTACGAAGAATTGCATTAAAATTGTTAATAATAATTAAATTCATTCAAGAAATGTAATTAAAAATGAATTGAAAATAATTATTGCACTCTAAGAAACAAATTGCATCAAATTTTTTAAAATAATGGAATTTTTACGAAGAATTTTCTTCAAATTTTTAAGATAAATTGCGCTTTTAGTGGAATTAATTTAAAATTATAATAAAAATAATTGAAATCCTGTGATGAGTTTTATTATTTATGAAAATAATTTAATTTTTGGTACCGAACTTTAATAAAGTTTTTAAAATGATTGCATTTTTGAAAAGAATTTAAAAAAAAATCTTTTTAAAGAAATGGTTTTTTTCAAAAAATGTTATGAAAATTGTGTTTTAAATAATTGTATTTCTTTAAAAATTGTATATTATTTATAAAAATAATTGAATTCTTTCAAAGAATTTTATTAAAATTTTTAAAAATAGTTGCATTTTTCGCGGAATTAATTTAAAATTGTATTAAAAATAATTAAAATCCTGCGATGAGTTTTAATATTTATAAAAATAATTGAATTCTTGCAATGATTATTATTAAATCTAACAAATGTTACGCGCGGAACGTGATTTTCAATCTATTATTATTATTATTATTATGCAAATTACAAAATTTTTTTATTTCAAATATCAATTTTTGAATAATTTCATATTCAAACATTTAAAAAATTCAATTATTAACTAATTTACTAATTATTCTTGTTTATTAATTTCAAAAATTTTAATAAAATTTTTCACAAGAATTCAATTATTTTCATAAATAATAACATTCTTCGTAAAAATTCAATTATTTTTATAAATAGTAAAATTTTTTACAAGAATTCAATTATTAGTTTTAATCAAAATGTTAACCGAATTTCACGAACGAATACAATTATTTTCTAAAATTTTAATAAATCCTTCTAAACAATTAAATTATTTTAAAAAAATAGTAAAATCTTTGCAAAAATTGAATTATTTTCAAAAAAATTTCACAAAAGAATTCAATTTTTTTTTAATTCGTTATAAAATATTTGGAAAAAATTCAATTATTTTCTAAAATTTTAATAAAATTCAATAATGAAATGTTCAATTTAAATTATTAACAAACACGATTATTTTAAAAGCTTGAAAGAAATTGTTCATAAAATTCAATTATTTTCAAAATTTTTAATTAAAATTATTAAAGAAACTTTATTATTAAAAAAAATTTCAACTGTTAACAAATTTAAAGTAGTATAAATTCTCAAACATAGAAGAAAGTTGCTTTTACTGTAACAAATAAAAAAAAGTATTCAAATAAGTAGCAAATCGTAAAAAAAGGTAATAAATAGTAGGTTTCAGTAGATGAATGCAAGGCCTGTTTTAATGGACTATTTTTTTGAAAGAGAAATTAAAGAAAACTCGAATAAAAAAAATACCTGTCCTTTGTGAAAATAATTCGGCAAATATTTCATGGCATTCGTTCTTATGCAAGCAACATTTTGATATTGTCCGGGATATTGATGGCGTAATGCTGAAATTCGATCCATCACATAATCCGAGACTTTGACCCTGATTTCCATGCCAACAATTAAATTATCAGGAAACATCGGTGACAATGTAACTGTACAACAATTTAAATATTAGTGTTAATTATAGTATTGTTATTATAAATTTTGTTTCTTATTTTTTTGTTCAAGTGAAATATATAAGTATTATAAAATATATAAATGCATAAAATAGAAATAAAATTAAGAGGAAATTATTACTCAATAATCCACCATATCCGCAACCAATGTCAGCGAACTCCACTTGCTTAGTCATCTCTTTAATTTCAGATTCTTTATCATTCGTTTCGGCTAATGTTGGATACAAGTCGTTCCAATTCATCGCGTCTGGATTCAAAGGGCTGTGAAGAATAAATTTTTTGAATTTTTAAGGTAAATATTTACAAAAAATTACGTCAAATATTGTGTACTTTGAAAATATGTAAATGTTTTTCAATCTTAAAGAGAAATGCTCCAAAATTTCTAGAAATACTTTTAACAATTATTCCAAAAATTACTGCAATAAAAATCGAAAAAAATTAAATTTAAAACTATAAAATATTTTCTAAATAAACAACTTTATATTATGAAAGAATTTGAATTTGAAAAAGAAATAAATATTTAAATTTTTATTTACTCAATAGTTCAAAATGTTTAGAACATAAAGAAAATACGTTTAATTGAAGAGAATATTTAGCAAACGAGTGTGAATTTATGAAAAATAAATTTAAGTGATATTAAATGAAAAAACTGATATTTTTCTCTAATTTAATTGCACAATTTTTATTTATTTTAAAATCTTAATATTTATACTTACTATTCTATACAATGATCAGCAATGGGATTGGAATGTGCCCTTTGTCTGTAGTATTTCTTTTGTGGTAAATTTACAGCCGTCATTTTTCTCCTTTTTTAATAAAAAAAAAAGCTCCAAAAATGAAAAGTATTTATAACAGGGGTGCTTAACCTCAAAATACAAATAAACAGAAAAGTGTCAATAACATCAAGAATTTAAATCCTTCGCTCAATTCTTTTTCCCAAGATGGATTAAACTAACTGAAGGTTTTTAAATTTTGAGTTCAATTGCCCTTCTTTGAACTACTTTACAAAAAAAAGTATGTTTACATCCTTTTTGTTTTAGGTTTAAAATTTAAAAAACTAAATGACACATGTGCTTTTCGATACTGTTTGGGCCTAGTGGCAATTTTTGAATCATTTAAAACCATTTTCTCCAATACTCAGTCGATAATTAATCCTCCGATAATAATTAATTTCAATTTCAGACACTTGTGTCACTGCAGTCTATTGAATAAATGCACAACAAGAATAACGAAATTTCGAGTGAATGGAGTGTTTTTTGTCTGTTAAAAACTGATTTTTCCTATAATATTTTAAATGATAGAATATAATTTAAGTAGAATTTAAGAGCTTCGAGATATGAAAGTGTCCAACAAGTAGAATCAAACAGTTAATATTAGAGATACACGACTAAACTGACATAAAGGAATTGGAGTTACATCGCCTTTGTCAGGTGAGGTTACAAAATAAAGTATAATTTAAACTTCAAACACTCATGGCAAATTTAAAGTCCCTGACTAATTTTTAACATCCAATTCTCATTAGTATTAAATGAAAATTTTTAAATCCCGAGACAACTATGTATTGTAATTTCACAGCAGTTTTTGAGGTTATTTTTTTCTACACTCTACTTTTGATTTTTTTTTAAATTCTTATTATCTTAGAGAAAAAAAAATTAATCTCGCAATTAACTCTGATTATAACTCTTTATCAAAGATTAGAAAATTTTAATAGACGTGTCATATTTGCTTTTCAGTTTGCTATCAATTTTTTTATGTTTGAAATTGAAATTCGCACTATTTTGAATTTTTTTCAGTTTTAAATATTTTAATTAATTGTAAATTTACATTACAAGTTTTTTTGTAGTTTAAGAAAAAATTTACATGGCCAAATTTTTGTTATCAATATTATTTTTTTTTATTGTTTTCCTTAACCTTGAAAATCGGAATTCTTTTTAAAAATCGAAACATTTAGTTTAAATAATTTTTTTGTTTACAATGCAAAATATAATAATTTGTCATTTTTTATTTTAAAGGATTCTTTTCGTTATAGTTATTTTAATAATATGTGAATGCAATTAATTATTTTCGTCTTTACCTTGAAGTTCACTTGCAGCGCGAAAAATGGTCTAATTTTTTATAAGCTTTAGAGTTCAAGGCATAAGATCGATTGAATGTTGTATAGAAGTCGGATGAATATCCACTGTGCGTCCAATTATAATGATACTGAACTTTATACATAATTATGAATAAACTTTTTAATTCTCGCTTTTTTTTGCCTTCTTTTCTCAGGCTCTAAAAAATGGATGTTAATTTCAAAGGAAAATACTCAAAAGCTATTTTTAGATTATTAATTGTCTTCTCACTTATCTAGAATTAAACTGAATTTAGTCGATTTGTCAATTTCGGAGGAGAACGATATTTTTCAGAATGTCATTTTTTAAAAATTCTAAATGAAATTTCTAAAAATTCTAATATCTATTATCAAAATTATTTTTGTTTTGTTTTTATTAATTAATTACTCATCAATAAACTTATTATTATTACTATTATTATTAATTATTTTACAGTTTTATTAATTTTTTTATTTAATTAAATTTTAATTTCGACTATTTTAGGTATTTAATTATTTTACAGTTTTATTAGTTGTGTTAATTAAATTTTAATTTTCGATTGTTTTAGGTGTTTCGATAAAATATGAGAATTTATCACTGAAGGCATATATGACAGGAAATCAAATTGGAAATTATAAACTCTCGTGTAATATTGGTAAGAATTTTTGGTTTTGTTTGTAAATAATTGAATTTATCTGTGTTGAAATATGCGATAATATAATATAGTTACCTTCGAGTTAGACAAGTAGAAAGAATTATAATATAATTACGATAATTAATTTATCGAAAATTGTTTTTTTTTGTGGAGATTTTTGTTCCATCATGAAAAACAATAATTTTTAGTGATGGATATTAAAAATGTGAATTTACAGTTTATTAATCTTCGATCATGGTCATTGTTCGATACTGAAACAACTTCGGTAACGTATATATTTTGATAAAATTCCACTTTTTTTTCTAATAAACTAGGGTTGAAAGTTCAGGATCGTTTTATTAGCTCTGGTATTTTTTTTTTTTATTTATAATTATAGAACCTTGTGATCTAACAGGTCTTTGATGTAAAATAACAAAATGTCATTGAGATTCGCTACTTTCTTGCATAATGGGAATTTATTTTTAATTAATTAACGAATTTTACTATATTAGTTAATTATAAATTTAAAATTCATAAATTTTACTTTATTAATTACTTATAAATTTATAATTAATGAATTTTACTATATTAGTTATTATTAACTCTAAATTTAGAGTTAATAAATTTTACTACATTAATTATAAATTTAAAATGAATACATTTTACTGTATTGATTATAAATTTAGAATTAATAAATTTTACAAAATTAATTCTAAATTTAGTTGGAAAAAAAATTGAAAGAGTTGAAAAAAATAATCCATGGAAAGAATTTTGAAATTCTGTTAACGTAGGGCACTTAAAATTATTAACAAAGGACCACTTGTTTTTATAAGTGTATTTAAGATCCTCGGTACATAATTCTCGTTGCACGTGTCATGACTATTGTTTCGCAGCTCACATATAAATGAGAGTGAGATCCCTCTCCGATATTAAAAAAAGTGCTAACGTTGTTCTAATCAATCTCTTGTATTCTCGCAGACCACTCGACGTTTCAGTCAGTTGCTCGTCGTCCGCGATTAGACATAATCTAGTTTCGCATACACTTTGTTCCATATTTTCGATTTTACTCCCCTCAGAAAATAATTCGATGAAAGTGCGCTTATTTTATTTTTACTTGAATCGAAATGTTTCCTTATTTACAATGAATCTCTCGAGACAAATTTTTCCGCTTTCAATTAATTTCTTAATTCTTAGTTTCTAATTAATTTTAATTCTTAGTTCGTAACTAATTTCAATTTTTAGTTTTTAATTAATTTTAAATATTTTTTTAAAATTATTTTTATTTTTAGTTTTTATTTTTCCTTTTTTATTTTTAATTGTTTAATTAAAAATAACAAATAGACGAAAAATTGAAAAATACTTCACCTTTCGAACGAAACGACAGAAATAGTATTTTTTTCGTCTTTAAACAAAGAATTTGATAAAAATTCATTTAATCTCAAAATACGAAATTTAAAAAGACAATAGAATTTGATTTGAAAAACAATAGTTTAATCTATTACTTATCATTGGAGATAATTTTCAATTTTAAAGGTCAAAAAGAATTATTTGTCCAAAGGGAATTCTAATTAAAATTTTTGTCTCTGAATTTAAAATTTTTCCCCTTGACTGTCGATAAGAAAAAAATGTCTCTCTCATAAAGATAACATTTTTTTTAAGTTCAAATAGTATTTTCCCGGTAAATAGAATTCTGAATTTTACGCAAACTTGCAAATAATGTCTTTACATAATCATAAAAATCCATCGAGTTGAAAAAAAAATTAAAAAAAGTTTGTCTCCTGAGAAATTGTGTGGAAAATTTTTAAATTTGTGATAAAAGAAAAAATTTCCCACAGGCATACAATTTTTTTTTCGCGGGGAAAATTCAATTTATGTGATAAATAAATCGTGAAACTTGGAAGTTGTTCGTTTGACCGGTTTCTGTTATCGTGTTTTTATATGTTTATTCAAGAGTAGGTGTGTATTTTTTTTTCGTCCACGACACCTGTTATTATACCAAGTATAAAGGAAAAACAGGCATTGAGGAGTATTTTTTTTTTTATTTATTCGCTGTTATGTAAGTTTCACGAGTGCTCTTATTGTGTTCAAAACGAGAAAAAGAGAGAGAGAGAGAGAGAGAGAGAGAAGGAGGGAGAAAAAAAGGAATATTCCAGGATATAATGTGAATTAAACAATTTTTTTTCGTTCTCTTCGCTTTCTTCATGTCACACCGTAAATCCAAGGATGTTAGAATTGTTTCCCGACACGATGATTATCGAGCACTTTCTTTGTTTCGGGGTAGATCCCCATTCATTGTTCAACGTTTGGAGCACCGTTTCCAAGAGGTAATCGAAAAATGATCGAAAAATGATTTTTTTATTAAAAAAAAGGGAATTACTTTTTTTATTTACGTAAATTCTATTTATAGTTTTATTTCTCATAGCAATTATTATGCTAATTACTATTTATCAAAGTGAGACTAATTTTTCTATTGAGGCAATTATTCTGCCAATTAGTATCGGCACATTGAATTTAAATTAAATTAATATTAAAATTAAGTTTAAATTAAAATTAAATTTATTAAATGAAAATTGAAATTAAATTAAATTAATTTAAAATTGATTTAATTAATTTCGAATTGTTTTCTTTTCGCAATTGTCAATGAATCGGTAAAAATAATAATTTATAAATAGAAGTAAATTGTCTGTTGTAATTTCGTGGGTTGATTCTATTTGATAATAATTTGTCCGGAAATTTGAATTGATGAGCCAAATTATACCTGGATATTCACCGAAAATATACTGAGACAACCTAGATTCAAATAACTTGGCTCTTATTCGCAAAAACGTGCCTCATGCAACATATGAATATATAAAATACAATTCTGTCTTGTTTTACGTAAAATATAATTGTTCCACCAGTGATTGTATTGTATAGACAAATAACTATTTTTTGCTCAGAATTTCGCTACAAAATTATAGACAAACTCGTCAATTTTTTACGATCTTTATTCTCTTAATTTTTTTCTAAAATTTTATTTTTTTATTTTTCAAAATTACAAAATTTGAAATTTTGATTATAATTTTTATTTATATTTTTATTTACATTATTACTAATACTACTATGAATTTTACAGAGTTTGGAAGCAATTTTATTTCATTGAAAGGAGCACATTTGGGAAATTTTTCTCCTTCAGTTTCATTTCATTTTGTGATTCGAGTCGTCATCGTAAAAATCATCTTCTTCATCGTCATCATCATTATTCAGAAATAGATCGAGAAAAAGAAAGAAAAATCGATAGAGAAGAAGAAAAATTGATAGAAAAAAAAATTGATAGAGAAGGAGAAGAAAAACTTGATAGAGAAAGAAAAAGAAAAAAATTATAGAGAAGAAGGAAAACTTGATAGAGAAAAAGAAGGAAGGAAAAAAATCGGAGGAATAGAATTCGGAAAATTAGAAAAGTGCAAAAACGTGAGAATACTTTTTGGAAAATTCATTGTTTCTTGAAATATTATCTTTGCATGTTAATAGAGCCATCTTCAGAGCTTTGGTTACGTGAAATGTTTAGAGATAACTTATCTCCTTAAAATGCTACCAGACCGAATTGTTATCATTTATCACGAGATGCTGGTTGAATTACATCAACAACGATAAATTCTTGTTTCCCTTTCTTCGACAATTTTTTTTCGTCTTCTTTTTTATTCTATAAAAGCCGATCAGTAATCAATAGGAATCTGCTCTTTCCACACATAACAATATTCTTCCTTCAATTTGTTTTCATTCTCATTCGTTTTTCAAAGTGTCGTTAATTATCAATTATCTTAAAATTTATTTTTCTCAAAAAGAAAGTGAAACGCAAAATAAATAAATAATAATAATAAATTAATAAAGTGAAGTTATTGAATCTAGAGAGTAGAGAGTGATTGTTAATTTCAAATATTGATAATTCCTCAAGTATTTATGTATCAATAGTTTCAGAGTAACAATGTCCAAAGTGATTCACATTGTGAATGTTGTAAATAACGTTTTTTTCTTCCCTCATAAATATCGTTGTTCGCATTTAAATGGAGACGAACTTTTAATTTATTTTTCATTAAATAAACGTCGTAAAAATTTTTGTCGAATAGAAAATATTTGATTGTGTTTATTTATTATTATTATTATTATTGTAGACAAAAGTGACTTTTATTTTCCTCGGAATAGAACTTTCGATAATTTTTCTATAATATCTATTATTATATACTATGAGACTTGTGCCATATTTTAACCTGCATGCGCCAGGATATTTTCGAAAAAAGAAATCAAAAACTTTAAATGAATCGACATCGTTGCTTTTAACTGTTAGTGACAGTCGTTCGAGTTTATCCTGTTCTTCATCGAGTAATCGAAGTAGTAAATCTTATGGATCATTCCTCTCAGTTGACGGTCTAAAATCCTTGTGGAATTGGCGAAAAAAGGTATAAATTCTCCTCGATTAAATTTAAATTCAATTATATTAAAAAAAAAAGTTTTTCTTTTTAGTTGGAAAAGAAATTGAAAATTGAAGTCAAAGTGAAAAAGAAAATTTCATTTCTTGAAATTTCGTCTTTTGCGAGAAAATTTCCCATGCAACGAAAAGTTTATTTGATAAGCTTATAACAATAATATCTGTTATTTGCACAAGAATCGTGTGTTTGACGTCAATTATTTTTTCCGATAATTTTATCATTTAGAATCTTTCCTGAAAGTGATTTCTTTTGTACTAGTTTACAATATAATTTCTATTTTCTGATTATTATCATTATTTTGTATTTATTCTGAAAGTTTGTGATATTATTCCACAAAAAAAAATATTTCTCTAGAACTAAACTACGAATTTTGAAATATTATTATTTAATTATTTTTATAAAAAATTATTCTCGAGTGAAAATTTGTGTTTTCGTCTTTAATTTAATAACATGTCGAAAGACAAGAGAGATAATTTGTTAGAGATTGATTTAAATTGTTCGATGTACTTAACATGCATAGATTGCATTGCAACATATATGCAAATAGATATTCGATTCTTCTGTTTATAATTATGTATATGCAATTCTATTTTAAATTATTTTTAGATTCCAATAAATTTTATTCTAAAATTCCTTTTTTTAATTTAAATTACTCAAGAATTATTTTTTTAGAAAGAATTAATTTTTTAAAATAACTTTTTTTAGTTCTTGAAAAGTGTTGAATGTTCTTTTGATTTAATTTTAATTTTATACAATTATTCGTTATACAATATTGAACTATATAATTGATTTTTGGCACGAGTTTGTCATCTGTCTTTAAGGAGTCGAAATAAGTCTCGGTCATCGCACGTTTCGAGCAAATAAACTTTCAATGAATGAATGAAACTTATCCCTTCCATTGACTGTATTTTCTAAATCTGGCTTTCTTACTCTTAATTTTATTTTCCCATTCGGTTCTCTGCTTTTATTATCGTATTCCAATAATTCACCTTTTTCTTGGTTGGAGTGAGTCACTTTCGGAGGTTTCGTCAAATTTAAATCTGATTTTTTTGAGTAATTGGATTTTTCAGTATATTTTTTTGTATACTTTTTTACTTTTCTACTTTTCTCCATTTTTTTTAATTAAAATTGTACGATTCTCTTAATTGTTTGTAGAACTAAAAAAACAAAAACAATTTTAATTGTCATGATAGTCAAAATTCTGTATTTTGAACACTTGGAAATTTTTAATCTTCTCGATCATCAGGGGAATCACGAAATTTATCTACAAACGAAAAGGCAAATCTGTTTTTTCTTCTCTCGATATTTTAGTCAGTGGATTTTTTTCGTTTAGTATATTTATTTTTTCAGTATTTATTTATTTTTTTAGTATTTATTTTATTTTTTAATTTATTTATTATTTGTTTAGTATATAATTATTTTTTTTGTTTTATTTATTTATTTTTTAGTATTTTTTTATTTTTTGCTTTTGTTTTTGTATTATTTATTTATTTTTTAGTATTTCTTTATTTTTTGCTTCTTCGTGGAGGAAGCTTTTTTATTATATTCATTTATTACTGAATTTAATTTATCTTTTAATAATTGACTGTAAATTTTCCATTCTGTGAAAAAATTGTACTAAAATTCTTTTGTTATTTGATTTCAGAATGAAAAACATAAGATCGGATATAGTGTTTATGTTTGAGTGCTTGCAATATTTCCTTAAACATTGCGGTGCATTAAATTTGAGGAAGACCATAAATTTAGACACATGAAATCGTTTACTTTGATGGCAATGTCTTCCAATTGCTCGTGTTTTATAAGCTGTAATTTTCATTTGTATCAACAGTCACGCTTCTTCTCTATATATGCACTTATATTGCTCGTGGTGTTAATCATAGAAGCACGACTTGATAATACCGAGAATCAAGCAATTTAATTGCTTCAATTATTACACGAACGAAACTTTATTCTATGCCACTTGCCACAGTAGACATTCTTTTTTCATTTATGTTAATTAATTCAAAAATTATTCGAAAATTGTCTCTCGAGTATATTTTTTTATTTATTTAAATTTGTAAAACTGCTTTTAAATTTTATTTATTTCTTTATCAATTAATTTATAGATATTGATTTAGATTAGGTATATTAATTTATAAATTACCTAATTATTTTATTTTTTAACGTATATTTAAAAAAAGTTAAGATTGTATTTTTTAAATCGAAAAAATTGAAAAATGTTTTTTGAAATTACAAAGAAAGGAAAGAGAATTTGAACTAAAATATCAAGGATCACAATGATTGCTATTTAAACATTTTTTTTCTATTAAAAACCAAGTTCTATAATTAAAAATAAAATTCTGTTCTCGATAAGAGTAATAATAAATATTGAATTGCATTAATGAATAGAGTCGAGTAGGCAATGAAACGTTAATGACAATAAGGAAATCCTCGTGGAGAACTATTTCTGGAATGTTAAATGATCTTAAATTCACTATTGAATAACGAAAGGCTGAAATCATCGCCAATTGAAGGATGATTATTACCAGACTTTTTATTTTTTTAATTGCTCCACGATTTATTTCAAGGAATATTTATATTTATTTATTTACGGCCGAGGACAATCAGGGTTGCCACAGGTCAGGGAAATCAGGGAAAAATCAGGGAAAGTAAAATTGGTCAGGGAAATCAGGGAAAGGTCAGGGATTTTTTATTAAAGTACTGGAAAAAATTGAATTTTGGAGAAGTTACAAATAATTGCAAAAATTCAATTATGTTCAAAAATTAAAAAAAATTCTTGTCAAAATTCAATTATCTTTAAAAAATAATAAAATTCTTCTCTAAATTTCAATTATTTTCAAAAATTTTAATAAAATTCTTTGCAAAATTTCAATTATTTTCAAAAAATTTTCCTTAATTCAATGATTTTCAATATATACTATTTTAATAACATTTTTAAAAAAAATTCAATTATTAAAAAAAAATGGTGATAAAATTCTAAGCAAACATTAAATTATTTTCATGAATAATAAAAATTACACAGGAATTCAACTATTTACAAATTTTTTATAAATTTCTTCCAAAAATAATTCAGTAATTTTCATAAGTAATAACATTTTTTACAAAAATTTAATTATTTTCATGAATAATACAACTCATCATAGAATTTCAATTATTTTTAATACAATTTTAATCAAATTCCTCTAAAAATTTAATCATTCTTGAAAATTTTATTAAAATTCCTCGAAAAAATTCAATTATGTTGATAAAATTTTTTATGATAATTCAATTTAGAGAAACATTCATTTATTCAGTAAATTATTTATTTTTGTATTTAAATAATTGAATTCTTGCGTAGAATTTCCCAATAAAAATTGATTTAAAAATGAATATTAATGAATATATTAAAAGCATTAAAGCATGAATTTTTTAAAATAATTGATAATTGAATTCTTTTGAAGAATTTTAATAAAATCTCTGAAAATAATTACATTTTTCGAAGAATTTACTTAAAATTGTATTAAAAATCATTAAAATCCTGTGAAGAATTTTATTAATTTATGAAAGTAATTGAATTCTTGACAAAAATTTAAGAAAATAATTCCATTTTTCTAGAATTTCATTTTAAATTGCATTAAAAATAATTGAAATCCTTAGAAAAATTTTATAATTTATGAAAATAATGGAAGTCTAATAACAAATTTGATCAAATTTTTTTTTAAACAATTGAATTCATGTGAAAAAATTTATTACTTGTGAAAATAATTGAATTCCTGCAAACGAATTTTATTACTTTTTATTTAAATAACTAAATTCTTTTAAGAACTTTAATTAAAATAGTAAATTTTGAAAATTTTTGAAATTCAACGAAGAATTTCATTATTTGTGAAATGTAATTTAATTCTTGCAAAAAATTTTTGAAGATAATTTCATTTTTCGTGAAATTTACATATTTAAAATTGTATTAAAAATAATTGAAACCCTGTGAAGAATTTTATTAATTTATGAAAGTAATTGAATTCTTGCAACGAATTTTATTATAATTTTTGTAAATAATTTATTTTTTTTTTAAAAACATTTTATGGAAATCGAAATTTTTATAAAACATGAAGATATGAATTACTCCAAGTCGAAGACTCGGAGTGATTTATATCTTCATGTTTTATAATAATATTCTTATAAGCTGTTGAATTTAAAAAATTTTTGAATTTAAATGTTTTGAAGAATTTTAATTCCTATGGAAAAATAATAATTAAAAATACTTATTTAAAAATGAAGTTATTGATGTTTGCAAATAATTTTACAATTAAAGAAATTCGTAAGTAAATGTAATAAAATGTTTTTTTTTTGAGTATCTAATAATTTTTAGAGTGAATCAGAATATTCTTTCGGGTCAGGGAAAAATGAAAATTTTGTCTGGAAATCAGGGAAAAACAAAATTAATTTTTTGTGGCAACCCTGACAATGAAATTGAAAATAGCCTATTTTTTTCTTCAAAAAGGAAAATATTTTTATTCGTAAATAGAATTGAAAAAAATACGAAAATATAACTCGAAGATTAATTTTCAGAAATGGTGAATTTGAAAATGATGAGAAGAATATTTTACATCCTTTGCAAAGGGCGGATAAAAATTTCTTTTACAGAATTAAATTTAAAAAACTGAAATTGAATTTAAGAAAATAAAAAAGAGAAAAATAAGAAAATATTAAGAAAGAAAAGAAGAAAATATTTGTAAAATGTAAATTTTATTTATTTTATTATTTAATGAAATATTATTTATTTAGAAATTTTTATCAAACTTTTTAGTTTTTAACAGGAAAGTTAGAAAATTTTCGAATTCTCCATTACAGAAAATTTTTTTTAAATCTATATTATTTTTTTTATTGGTATTTTTTTCTTGTTCCACAGTTGCAACATCTCAAAGTTTGTTGTCAGATTGTAATGTGTTTTGTAATCAGTGGTGTTGTCTTAATAAGAGAAGAGAGAATATTACACGCACTTATATGATTCTACACAGTACATTTTCTTAGGGTTCTCAAGTTGGGTATATAATTGAAGTAGTGAGACACTTTGTTCTTAAATGTTTCATCGACTCTTGAAGCTTTGGTTTCTAGTTAGTTGTCATGTTCATTAACATGAACACTAGACGTGCCTCTCGAAAATTTGTGCTCACATGTGTTTCTCCTCATTCTCTCTCCACTCGTGATTATTATTTTCTTGTGCTTCTTTGAATTCAAAATATTAATGCCCGCAAAATGCTCAAATTTACATCAGTTCACTGGGTTCGTATATTTCTTTTTTCGAAAATTTCCCGACTTAATAAAATTGATTTCTGAATACAGAAATTATAATTATAAATATAAATAAATTATTATAATATTAATATTAAAATTATACAGAATTTCTGTATTCTGTATAAAGTCTCTATAAATTTTAAATAACAATGATTTTCGGCTTTGAAAATTAATTCCTATTTGTCCGAAATACTCGATTTTTATTTTTTCGAATTCTATTTTCTATGTTTGATAAGAAAAATCATATCAATATTGTGTATTTTTTCGTTTTATTTTATTCAGAAAAGAAACGAATTTTCGGAATTAAAATTCGTTTTTGTAGAATATTAGAAATCGTGAATTTTTTTAAATTAATAGACACGATTTATTATTGCTTATCAATTTATTGAGGTCAGTGGTGTTTGTTAAATTAAATAAATTTAATAAAAGAAGATCTACATTTTTTTATTGTAAAGAAAAGATAGTATTTTTTTTTAATACTCAAACATTGTCTGGACTCTTATCTACTTAATATTTACAGAATATTTCATTTGAAATTTTTTCTCTACAATTAAAATGTCATTATAGTTTCGATAAGACCAGAGAACTAGTGAGAAGTATAAATATCGCAAACTAAACTATTTTCAAATTCAGTTTTTAGTTCCAAAAAAATCGTTGGTGGAGTGCATTGTAATTATTTGACAATTAGGAAACGATTATTCGATCTTTTTTTTTTATTTTTAATATAAATGGAAAAATTGAATTAAATTTTTTCCTTTTTTTGTTTTTGTCCAATTAAAAAGCTAGGTATAAAGGATTTTCTAAATTTGGAAAAAGAATGTGATGCGGAGGGCGCAACTCAAACGTGAAGCCTTCAAGTCGGATGAAAATGTTTTTCGAATCGAAATCGAGGAGGATAAGGATGACAAGGAAGAGGCGGAGGAAAAGAAAAAGGTTGGAGAAACTGAGGGAGTAGCAATTAAAAAGGATTCTTCAAAGTTCAAGGAATACGATCCAAAGGATTTTTCGAAAGAGTCAAAGGATTTAAAGGATTCAAAAGATTCAAAGGATTTAAAAGATTCAAAGGATTTAAAAGATTCAAAGGATTTAAAAGATTCAAAGGATTCAAAAGTTTCAAAGGATTTTAAGGATACGAAGGATTTGAAGGATTCAAAAGATTTAAACGATTCGAAGGACTTGAAGGATTCTTTCAAAGGTGAATTATCACTTGAATCAAAATTGAAGAACGAAATGCGAAATAGCGTACGAAGACTCACATTGCCGGTGACAAATATCGAACTCGAACAAGTTTCCCTGAAAGAGTCGTTGAAAAATTTAGCACCATCGACTTCTCCTCTGTCTTTTTCGTTTTTTAATTTCAACAAAACGGAAAATAGACGACCAAGCATCACGAATATTGCAATTGGAAAAACTATCGCTCCAAGTTTAGCCGGATTATTTCCCGATTCGCCGAATTTCCTGAATCATGATAATATTGATCTTCGACGAAGTCTCACTGATTCGAATTTATCGGATAATAATAATTCATCAACGACGAGTAATTGTCTCGGTGATGCGACATTCACGGACGGTGAGAAGAAAGCCACGAGCGGAAGAAGATGGTCGAGAATACCATTTTTACGTGGGCATGACGATTCCGATCGTCGATCGCATCATCATCTTAATATTCCCATTATCACGTTTAATGGACCCGCAACTTACTGTGGTACTGGTCGAAAATTTAATTTTGGCATTCGAAGGCACTCGCATCTGGTTAGTCGACATGAAAAGTGCTTCGATTTCGATGTTGCCAACTTATTCGTGTGAATTTAACAAGAAAGGAATTTTGAAAATGGATTTTTTTCAATTTGACTTACTAATTACAATTTCACGCTTCTGTTTTGCTTATATTCGTTTATTCGAGAAATGGGAAATTTTTATCGAACGAAGTCATTAGTTTTCTGATATTGATCTTTATAGAAAAACTAAAACAGTAGGAAAAAAAATTATAATTCGTTCGATTATTTTTTTTTTATTTGAAAAATAAACAATTTTCTCTTTGAAGTTCAAAGAGAAAATAAAGAAATTGATTGATAGACGCTTCAGTTTATTTGTTACCGAATAAAAACTGGGGAAAAATAAAAAAATATAGTAAATAAATTTTTTTGCGATTCGTTCGATTATTTTTTTTTGGAGTACAAAGAAAAAATAGGGAAATTGATATGCGCTTCAATAACAATAATGGCTGCGATTGTACAAGTTTTTAAAATTGAACTGAATCTTGCTTTTTGGAAAATAATTTCCCGAGAAATGATTTTGAAAACTGATTTTCTCTTTTTTTGCAGACTTTACACCGGACTGACTCCATGGTATCTCTTTGCTATCGGAACTTGGCCACTTGCATTACTGAAGAAAATCTCGTGGGTCTACAGAACTTCCTCGAGAACAAGAGGGTCCAAGTTGACGATCGAGACGAGGTGAATAAATTTTTAATTTCCAAACGTTCACCGAATTTTTATTATTCTTTGCGAAAGGAATTCTATCAATTCGAGCTTTCTTGCACTTTTTTTTCTTTCTGAAATTAATTCTAAACTCAAAATCAAAAAATGGAAATTAATTCTAGTAATTCAAGTTTTTTAGCGTTTTTTCTCTTTCTAAAATTAATTCTACAAATTAAAATAAAAAAAATAAATTATTCTAGCAATTCAAATTTTTAGCGTTTTTTTCTCTTTCTAAAATTAATTCTACAAATTGAAATAATAAAACAAAAATGATTCTACCAATTTATTACTTCTAGCGTTTTTCTCACTTTCTAAAAGAAATGAACGAATTAAAATAAAAGAGAAATAGGTAATATCAAAGTAAAAGAAATATAATTCTATCATTGAAAGTGCTCTGAGAAGAATGAAAAGAATTCTAAAAAAATACGTTTTTAATTTTCCAGAATGGAAGCACGGCCCTGATTTTTGCAGCCAGTAAAGGAAAGTTACACTTCGTGAGAGAACTTATTAATCATGGAGCAGATGTCAATGCCGAGGATGCGGTGAGTATGTCACGTGAATAAATTTATTTTGTGTCAATGACGCATTGTCTTTATACATTTTTTTCATCTTTTTCTTCTTCTTTTTTTTTCTATACATGTTTAGGACAATTGGACCGCGTTGTTGCTCGCAGCGAAAGAAGGATACGTGGATGTTTGCCTCGAATTACTCGACCATGGAGCCGATCTCGAGCACCGCGATATGGTACATAAAAAAATTTCCAAATTTCAATGTCAAATTTAAAGAAAAATTATAAATTTCAGTCCGTTTGTTTATATAAATTAAAAGTTTCACTAACTTGGCAAACTGATTATAAACAAGAGACTATGAATTCACGACAATGTAATTTTGAATCTAGTCCAAAAGTTTACTAATTTATTATCTTGTTTCCTTCAATTGTTGAAATTTTTATTTCTTCCTCATGTAATTAATCGAATTTTTTTGCGCTATTATTTTATTGATTTTTATAAATATAAATATAAATATAAATAAAAATATAAATCTGAATATAAATATAAAAATAAAAATAAATATAAATAAAAATATAAAAATAAATAAATTTATAAATATAAATTTGAATATAAACTTAAATATAAATATAAATACAAATATAAATATATAAATTTATACGATAGGTATAAATATTTATTTATAAAAATATTTGAAATTAACGATTTTTTATTTTACTTTAAAGGGCGGTTGGTCGGCTCTCATGTGGGCGACGTACAAGGGAAGATCGAATACTGTATCGTTGTTATTGTCGAAAGGTGCCGATGTCAACGCACATGGGAATTATCACATTTCATCGTTATTGTGGGCGTCAGGGAGAGGGTATCCGGAAATTGTCAAAGATCTCCTGGCACATGGGGCAAAGGTCAATGTCGGAGACAAGGTAATAATTTGCAAAATAGATTTTCTAATTTTTATTTCTTAATTTAAAGAAAATAAAATATCTACTATTTTGTTGAAATGTTTCCATTTAGTAAATATATTTATATTTTTTAACAATCTTTCTATCTTCTTCTATATATTAATAATCGTTGTATTCTGATAATCTGTTCACAGTTTGAAGTTAGTTGCTATTTGCTTTATTGTTTTCTAACTTTTTAAATAATTTATCTTTTTAAATGTCTTCAATTTTAAAATTAATGTAGGTACAGCAAAAATCATTGAATTCTTGCAAAGTATTTATCACAAAATTTTGAAAATAATTTAATTCATTTCAAGAATTTTAATCAACATTGTTTTCAATAATTGAATTCTTTCGAGAAAATGTAATTAAAATTGTATTGAAAATAATTTAATTCTTAACAAGATTTTTATTAAAATTCTTTAAAATAATTGAATTGTTTTGGAAAATTTATTTCAATTTTCTTGAAAATAATGAAGTTTTTTTTAATCATTTTTAGTTTTTACTGAAAATTTCGAAAGTAATTGAATTTTATGAAGATTTTCTTTTAAGTTTTTAAAATGATCGTATTTATTATTAATTGTAATTAATAATTTTCCTATTTAATTATATTAAAATTATTCATAGAAAATTAAATTCTAAAACAATTTTATAGTTTTGTAAATAATTACGTTTTTTTTAAAGAATTTAATTAAATTTCGTAAAAATAATGTAATACCTATTTTATAAATAATTTTAATTGAAAATTTTGAAAATAATAATTGAAATTCACAAAGAATTTTATTAAAAACTTTTGAGATCAATTGAATTGTTTAGAAAAATTTTATTACAATTTTTAATAATAATTGAACCTGTTAGAAAAATTTTATTAAAATTATCTTGAATATAATTGAATTTTTTCCTAGAAATTTTAGTAAAATTGTATTGAAAATAATTAAATTTCTCAGAAGAATTTTATTATTTACAAAAATAATTGAATTATCGCCAAGAATTTTTCAATTTATATAAATACTTAAATTGTTTCGAACAATTTTATCAGAATTGTTAAAAATAATTGAATTTTTATTAAAACTCTTGAAAATAATTGAATTTAAATAATATTTTTGAAAATAATTGTATTCTTTTGAGAGAATTTTTAAAATTGTATTGAAAATAATTGAATTTCTCTGAAACATTTTATTATTTATAAAAATAATTGAATTGCTTTGAAGAATTTTCTTATTTATGAAAATATTTTAAATCTTGCGAAGAATTTTCTTATTCAAGAAAATAATTTAAATCTTCAGGAGGAATTTTGTTTAAAAATTTTGAAAATAATGATTTTTTAACAAGAATTTCATCAAAATTGTCGAAAATAATTGAATTAATATTAAAATTAATGAAAATAATCGAATTTAATTAATATTTTTAAAAATAATTGTATTCTTTCGAGAAATTTTATTAAAATTGTATTGAAAATAATTGAATTCCTCCAAAACATTTTATTATTTATGAAAATAATTGAATTCTTTTGAAGAATTTTCTTATTTATGAAAATAATTGAATTTTTGTGGAGGATTTTACAAATCATAAAAAGAATTGAATTGTTTCGAATAATTTTATCTGAATTTTTGAAAATAATTGAATTTTTTGAAGGAATTTTATTAAAAATTTTGAAAATAATGATTATTTAAAAAGAATTTTATCAAAATTGGCGAAAATTCATATTAAAACTCTTGAAAAGAATCGAATTTAATTAATATATTTAAAAATAATTGTATTCTTTCGAGAAATTTCATTAAAATTGTATTGAAAATAATTTAATTTCTCTAAAAAATATTATTATTTATGAGAATAATGAAATTTTTGCGAAAAATGTTATTAAAATATTTGAATAAAAATAAATAAGAATATTTAATATTATGTACTTAATAAGTGAATTCGTTAAATTTTCAAACTGTAATCATTCAGAATTTGTTGTTTATTCTCGAAAATATAAAATTTTTTTTTATTTTTAGCGTTTGTTTTGGTTTTTTTTAATTGTTTGTATTAATTTGTTTATTATTAGTAAAATATTGTATTTATTTATTTTTTATTACAAGTAAAATATTGTATTTATTTATTTTTTATTACAAGTAAAATATTGTATTTTTCTATTTTTCTATTATTATGGCGTTGATTTCAAATAATTTTCAAAATTTATTTTCTAACTAGAATTCTATCATTTCAGTATGGAACAACAGCTCTCATTTGGGCGGCACGCAAGGGAAACTTAGAAATTGTAGACACTCTTCTCAAGCTTGGAGCAAATGTTGATACAGCGGGCATGGTAACGAAATTCGACAATTTATTATAGTATTTAATATTTAACCAATAAAATAATAATATTAATGTTTTTTATTTAATTTTTTTCGCAGTATTCGTGGACGGCTTTAATAGTAGCGACACTAAAAAATCAGATCGATGTTGTCTTGTTACTTTTGGAGCACAAAGTGAATGTCAACGCCTTCGATAAAGATGGAACATCAGCATTGATGATCGCATGTCGGGAAGGTTACCACGAGATAGTCAATGCACTTTTAAATACCGGTGCTTACATTAATGTTCAGGATAGATCTGGCGACACGATTTTAATTCACGCCATCAAAGGTGGTCATCGCGGTGTTATTGAATCGCTTTTAAAAAAATACGTCGACGTCGACATTGCTGGCAAGGTATTTTAACTTTGAAAAGAAATTCTTCACAATAAATAATAATAATTTATATAAGTAAATAAATAAAGTAATAATTAACAACTAAATAATTTTTATAGTTTTTTAATTTTTTAATTCAATTTTTAATTTAATTTTTGAGGTTTTTATTTTTCATAGATTTTAATTTTCACAATTTTTGGAATAAGTTGACGAATTTATCATATTTGTTTTTAAAGGATAGAAAAACGGCGACTTACATTGCAGTGGAGAAGGGAAACTTATCAATATTGAAATTATTATTGAGTGCAAATCCAGATTTGGAAATAGGAACAAAAGATGGCGATACACCATTATTGAGAGCAGTGAGATCGAGAAATGCTGAAATGGTTCAATTACTTCTGGATAAGAAGGCAAAAGTTTCTGCCTCAGATAAAAAAGGTGATACCGTTCTTCATATTGCAATGCGTGCTCGTTCAAAGGGAATTGTGGAAATTTTACTTAGAAATCCAAAAAATAGTCAATTGCTCTATAGACCCAATCGTCAGGGGGAAACGCCTTACAATATTGATGTCAATCATCCAAAGACAATTTTAGGACAAATTTTCGGTGCTCGTAAGTTTTTTCGTTTTATTTTTCACAAATTGCTTCAAGCAATTAATATCAATATTTTAATAAATTAAGCAGTAAATTTGAAAATATAGTGGTAAATGATTGTTTTATTTATTGTATTGTTAATTTTTATTTTAGGTCGGCTGAATACCAATGAAGATAATGAGAATATGCTTGGCTATGATCTCTACAGTAGTGCTTTAGCGGATATTCTTAGTGAACCTTCTTTATCAACGCCAATTACCGTTGGTCTTTATGCCAAATGGGGCTCGGGAAAGTCTTTCTTGTTGAATAAGTTGCGGGGTGAGTTTTTTTTAATTTTCATTTTACTTGGTTCTTTAATTGATTTATTCAGGCTTCGCACTCTTCTACTTAAATCTACTATTTACTACTTTTTTTACGTTATGCTACTATTTGGACACTATTAACTGCGAATTTAACGTAGTTAAAAATTCCACTAATTTAAATTCCCTATTACTAGAAATCAAAAAACTATTCTCAAAAATTATAATCAAATTCTTTAAAACGATTAAATTATTTTCAAAAAATGATCGAAATTCAATTATTTTCAATATCTACTATTTTCTTAAAATTTCGCAAAAGAATTCAATTATATATTTAAAAAAAAAATTGATAAAATTCATACAAGATTCAAATATTTTCATAAATATTAAAATATCTACAGGAACTCAATTAATTTAGAATAGCATTTTCAATAAAATTTCGAAAAAATTAATTATTTAACAAAATTTTTATACAATTCTTCACAATAATTCTATTACTTTTACTAATAATAATAATATTTTTCATGGAAATTAAATTTTTTAAAAAAGTTTTTGATAAATTTCTAAGCAAGAATTCAATTATTTTCATAAATAATAAAACTCATCGAAGAATTTCAATTGTATTATTTTTAATACTACTATTTTAAATTAATTAATCGAAAAAATTCAAATATATTCACAAATAGAGTTTTCCACAAGAATTCAATTAATTAAAATAAAATTTTCATAACATTTATTATATTTCAAAAAAATTAAATATTTAAAATAATGTTTATAAAATTCTTGTAAAGAATTCAATTATTTTCAAAAATAACAAAATTTTTCACAGAAATTCAATTCTTTTTAAACACTTTAATAAAATTTTTCGCAATAATTCAATTATTTTCATAAATAATAAAATTCATCGCAGAATTTCAATTATTTTCATAAATAATAAAATTCATCGCAGAATTTCAATTATTTTTAATACAAATTTACAGGAATTGCTCAAAAAATGTAATTATTCTTAAAAATTTAATTGCAATTCCTCGAAAAAGTCAATTATTTAAAAAAAAACTTTTTTTAAATTCTTTGGAAGAATTCAATTATTTACAAAAATATTAGAATTTTTCTCAGGAATTCAATTATTTTCAAATATTTTAATAAAATTGATCGAAAGAAATAAATTATTTTTAATACAATTTTAATTAAATTTTTTTTGAAATAATTCAATTATTTTTTTAGATTTTAATAAAATTCTTCCCAAGATTTCAATTATTTATATTAATAATTCTTTGAAACAATTCAATTATGTCGATAAATAACAAAATTATTCCCGAAATAATTTAATTATTTTGAGGCATTTTAATAAAATTCTTTGCAAAATTCAATTATTTTTGCGTAAATAACAATATTTATCACATGAATTCAATTATTTTTAAAAGTAATAAATTTTTTCTTGTTAATTCAATTATTATAAAAAAATTATAATAAAATCGTTCACAAGAATTCAATTATTTTCATAAATAAAAAAATGTTTTTTAGGAATTCAATTATTTTCGAAAAAATTTAATAAAATGCCACACAATCATTCAATTCTTTTCAAAAATTTAAATAGAATTCTTTGTAAAATTTAATTATTTTTAAAAACTTTTTGCAATTCAATGCTTTTCAATATCTACTATTTTCATAAAATTTCCAAACAAAATTCAATTGTTTAAAAAAATTTTTGTAAAAATCTTCGTAAGAATTCAATTTTTTTCATGAATATTAGAAATTTCTCAGAAATTCAATTACTTAAATTAGAATTTGCATAAAAATAAGTTGAAAGAAATGAATTATTTAAAAATTTTATAAAATTCTTCGCAAGAATTAAACTATTTTTATAAATATATTTAAATACTTTCATGAATAATAAAATTCGTTCCAGAAATTCAATTTATTAGTAGGATAAGAAAGAAGTAAATATTTTTTTTATGAAAATTAGGAAAAAGTCAGGAAAATAAAATATAGAATGGATTTTTTGTCAGTTTTGTGAAGTGTCTAAAAATAGTTTTTTTGGTCGTCAGGTTTAATTTTTCGATAGCTACTTAGTTTTTTTAGTTTGAAAGCTACTTTTTGCTATTTTTTAAAATTAATTATCGAGTGCGAAGTCTCTTTATTTAAATAGTAAAAAAATAAATTTCGAAAAATAAAAAACTCGTTTATTTCAGAGGAAATGAAAAATTTTGCGAGACACTGGCTTGATCCTGCATTTCAGTTCTCATCCATATTGTTTCTGGTGATTTCACACTTTGCACTTTTAATCGGAGTCGCTTTAGGTCTGGCTCTACAATCCTGGATAATTGGTTTATCCACGGGAATTATTTTAATTATTTTGGTGTACCTTTTTCTTCTCCTCATATGGTACGCTAATAAACGGTAAGTTTATCGCCAGGGAAGCAGAAAATTTCTGCTTTTTTACTCTTTTTCACATTTTTTTTTTACATTTTTTCTACATTCTCACTAAAGGACAAGAAATTAGTTTTATTTAAATTTTATTTAATTTACAGATACGATTGGTATTGGTCGTATAATTTCACTGTGACTCTCACTACGAAACTAAATTCACTGAAACTTTTGTTAAAAGTGATTTTCTGTCATCCGCCGACTGGAGAAGTTCACGGTGGAATAACGGTTCAACCAATAAAATTTTATTTCACTGATCAAACACGAGTTGGCACAACAACTGCGGGTGAAAATGCAGTTGTTCAAATGATAGGATCATTGTACGATTCTATTGAAAATGATTTTGGATCTTTATCAACTAGATTATATAGAGCTTTTAGACCGAAAACGGTGAAAACGTCTAATGCCTGGGAATGGAGAAAGATGTGTTGCTTGCCTTACATAGTTATATTCACAATCTGCTTCTACAGCTTTCTCGTTGGCGTTTCTGTCCTCGCTATTTACCTCATCGATATATCTAACGAAATGTAAGTCCATTTTTTACTAATATTCACAATCTTTCAAATTTGTTTCAATTTAATTTAGTTTACTCACGAAGTAAATAACAAATAATAGTATACATAATTAAAAAAAAAATTATAAGAGAATGGTAAAAAAATTCAAAAATTGTAAAAAAATACAAAAATAGTAAAGAAAAATAGAAAAATAGTAAAAAAATAGAAAAATAGTAAAAAATAGAAAAATAGTAAAATATTGCAATAATAATATTAAAATGTTTCAGAACAACAATTGAGACTGTTACTGCTCACATAATTATGATCACCGTTGCCCTTATGCTATCTGTGAGTATTGTAGCAAATTTGTACACATGGAGTAAAACTCTTCGCGCTTTATTTTTTTCCCAACGAAGACACCTTCAACGCAGTATATCCAAATTAGAAACATTGAAGAGCGAAGGTTTTTTACAAACTTTAAAACGTGAAGTGAACCTTATGACAGAAATGGTAATTTTATAAGTATTTTTAGTTTTCTTCAAAATTTTTATCAGTTTTTGGTATTGTTATTAAATTGAATTAAATTTTGTTTTAGGTAAAGTGTATGGACAGCTTCACGGCTCAACAAAGCAGACTTGTTGTGATAGTCGATGGCCTTGATAGTTGCGAACAAGATAAAGTCCTTCTGGTCCTTGACGCAATTCAATCGTTATTCAGCGACAATGGCTGTCCGTTTATCGTGATTTTAGCTATAGATCCACACATTATTGCCAGGGTAAATTAAATTACATTTTTTTAATTAAAGCCGAGTATTAAAATTAAAGGAAAATATTAAAATTAAAGCGGAATTTAAAATTAAAGCAAAATATTAAAATTAAAATCAAATATCTTCTATATTAATTAATAATAGTTGTATTCCGATAATTTGTTCTCAGTTTGAAGTTAATTGTTGTTAGCTTTCCTGTTTCCTAACTTTTTTTAATAATTTTTCCTTTAAAATATTTTCAATTTTAAAATTAATGTATTAAAAATCATTCACTTCTTGCAAAGAATTTTATCAAAAACTTTGAGAATAATTAAATTCCTTCGCAGAATTTTATTATTTATGTAAATAATCGAATTTTCGCGAAAAATGTTATTCAAATTTTAAAAAATCCTAAATAAATTCTTTTGAAGAATTTCTTTAAATGTTTTTAAAATAATGGAGATTCTTTAATAATATTTTAATTAAAAATTTTGAAAGAAATTGAATTTTCTGAACAATTTCTTTCAAGTTTTTAAAATAATAGTGTTTCTTAATAATTAAAATTAAACATTTAATTATTGAATTTTATTAAAGTTTTTAGAAAATAATTAAATTCTCAGAATTTAAAGGTTTTGACAATAATTGAATTCTTTCAAAAATTTCTTTAATTTATTGAATATAATCGATTATACTATTAAAATTTTATTAAAATTATTTATAGAAAATTTAACTCTTTTAAAGAATTTTATTAGAGTTTTCGTAAATAATTCAATCCTTTTGATGAATTTCTTTGTGCGTTTTTTTAAGTAATGTAATTTTTTGAATAATTTTAATTGAAAATTTTTGAAAATAATTGATTTAAACAAAGAATTAAAAAATTTTTTTTAAATAATCGTGCCTGTTAATAATTATAATTGAATTCTTGAGAAGAATTACAATTCTGTAAAGAATTCAATTATTTATGAAAAAAAATTGAATTCTTGATAAGAATTTGTTTCAAATTTTTGAAAATAATTGAAATCCTGCGAAGAATTTTATTATTAATGAAAATAATTGAAATCTTGAATTTTATTTTTTATGAAGATAATTGAATTTTCACGAAGAATTTTATTAAAATTTTTGAAAATAATTGAAATTCTCCGAAGAATTTTATTATTTATGAAAATAATTGAATTATTGCGAAAAATTTTATTGAAATGTTTCAAACGAATTGAAATCCTTTAAAAATTTTTATTATTTATGAAAATAATTGAAATCTTGCAAAGATTTTTATTAAAATTTTTGAAAAATAATATAATTGTTTCGAAGGAAATTTAAATTCTTTGGAGAAATTTAATTTAATTTGTATTGAAAATAATTGAATTTTTAGGAAGAATTTTATTAAAATTTTAGAAAATAATTGAATTCTTTTGGAAAATTTTATTGATAATAATTGAATATTTGCAAAGATTTTACTATTTTAAAAAATAATTGCATTGTTTCGAAGGATTTGTTAAAATTTTGTTGAAAATAATTAAAGCTTTGCAAAAAATTTTATTATTTTTAAAAATAACTGAATTCTTTCGAAGAATGTTATTATTTATGAAAATAATTGAATTCTTCCAAAGAATTATATTAAAATTTGTGAAAATATAAACAATAATAATTAATTATACACTTAATAAGTGAATTTTTAAAATTTTGTTTATGAAATTATTGAAAAATTTATATTTGAAAATAAAAAATTTTGCTAATAGTTTTTCTTTTGTTGCAGGCAGTAGAGGTGAATAGTAGAAGACTTTTTATAGATTCAAATATAGGCGGTCATGATTACTTAAGAAATATGGTACATCTACCATTTTATTTGCAAAATAGTGGTTTACGAAAAGTTAAAGTCGCACAGCAAACGGCGCAACACAGTAAAAAAATTGTTTGGAATGAGGCGGAGGAGAGTGTTAATTATGCTGCATCGAGCAGTATTCATCGATCGGTTTCAAATAGAAGATTGAGCACCGAGTCCGGTGTAATGAGCAGTAATGAGAAACTTAAACCGCCGAGTAGAAAGGGTAGTAGGAAATTACGATTAAGTGAATCGATCGCCAGTAGCATTGGCAGTAATCTCAATCGATTGGGAGGCGCTCAAGATTTAAACAAAATGCTCCTCACCGACGACTACTTTAGTGATGTCAATCCTCGAAGTATGAGGCGACTCATGAACGTCGTCTACGTTACTGGTAAAAATTTTTCTTATTAGTTGAATAATTACTAATTTAAGTTAATAAAAATTTATAAATAAATAAAAAATATATTAATAGTAATTATATTACTAATAAAAGTTAATAAAAATTACTGAATAATTTTAATAGGGAGATTACTTAAAGCATTCCAAATTGATTTCAACTGGTACCATCTCGCTAGTTGGATAAACATCACTGAACAATGGCCTTTTCGGACTTCTTGGTTGATTCTTTACTACGATAGTTGTGAGGAGAATTTAGACGACTCGATGTCACTGAAAAGTCTCTACGATAAGTAAGTTTTCTTTCACGATTAATAATTAAATTAAATTAAATTATTAAAATCAAAATTTGGAAAAAAATTCAAATTCAAATTTTGAAACAATTCAATTCAAAATTTGGAGAAAAAAGTAAATGAATGAATTAAGTAATTAAAATTGATTCTAATTGCGTTTTTCAGAGTACGACCGCAAATTCCAGTTTTTAAAGATGTGCAACCACTGCTTGAGATTGATAGAGATGAGCGAAAACTCGATGTATTTTTGACATTTCATAGATCGAGTTTATTGATTAGTGACATGAAGATTTTCCTACCGTTTACAATTAATTTGGATCCCTATATAAAGAAGAAAATAAAGGAGGAACAACAAAGTTTGGACGACGATCCGAATCATCAATTTTATAAAAGTTTACAACCATGGAATGTTACTGGTCACAATGAGCAATGGTCGAATCGCAGTGTTTTAACCAATAGATTAACAACTAGGAATAATAAATTGAAAACACCTCAAGTACCGCAAATTGCTCCATTAGCACCAAATTGGCCTGTTCAACCTTCATTCAATTGGCAATTTCAGCATTGGCATCCACCTGGTCTACCACCACCGCCAATGGAACCATTATCGAAACCCATTTCTGCAACTACATCTCTACCTGTAAAATTTCTCTTATTTTATTATTCTTTTCTATTTCTTTTATTCTTATAATCTTATATTCTTTTATATTTCTTTATTTAGTCAATATTCTATTTTTTTATTTCACCTTCATCTAAATCTTATTTAATGAATCAATAAAATTGATTTTATCTTATTGCAGCCGGAAATCTTGGAGATAAGACTTTCGTCATTATCAGTGAATGGTTTGTGTGACTTGCTCGATAAAATTGAAGATCTTAATTTAAATCAAGTTCAGTGTTACAAGGAAATTATTAAACAAAATAACATAACTGGTAGAGTGTTGCTTCACTGCGATTTACAGGAGCTCAAGAAGGTATTTTTATTCTATCATTCCTTTATTTATTATTATTTATTATATAAACTAGCAAATGATACGCGCGGAACGCGGTATTTAATTCAGTATTATTTTGTAAATTAAAAAACTTTACGTTTTTACGAATTTACGAATTACGAATCGCAAGAATTTCATTATTCTCATATAAATAATAATATTGTTTAGAGCAATTCAATTATTTTCACAAATATTAATTAAATTCGATTACTTTCAACAATTTTAATATAAATTCAATTATTTTCGACAATTTTGATGAAATTCTTTTAAAAAAATGCAATTACATATTTTCAAAATTTCTAATAAATTCCTTAAAAAAATTCAATTATTTTCAAAAATTTAGATAAAATTATTCGAAACAATTCAATTATTTTTATGAATTGTAAAATCCTCCAAAAGAATTCAATTATTTTCATAAATAATAAAATGTTTCAAAGGAATTCAATTATTTTCAATACAATTTTAATAAAATTTAAAATTTCTGGAAAGAATACAATTGTTTTTAAAAATATTAATTAAATTTGATTATTTTCAACAATTTAATAAATTTAATAAACAATTTAATAAAAGTTCAATTATTTTTGCGACAATTTTGATAATATTCTTTTAAAAAAATTCAATTATTTTCAAAATTTTTAATAAAATTCCTTAAAAAAATGTAATTATTTTCAAAAATTTAGATAAAATTATTTATAATAATTTAATTATTTTCAATACAATAAAATTTAATAAAATTTCTCGAAAAAATACAATTATTTTTAAAAATTCAGTTAAAATTATTCGAAACAATTAAATTATTTTCGAAAATAAAAAAATTCTCCGCAAGAATTAAAAAAAATATTTTCATAAATAATAAAATTCTTCAAAGGAATTCAATTATTTTCAAAAATTTGGAACAATTATTTATAATAATTCAATTATTTTCAATACAATTGAGGCCTTGGATCCAATAACTCGCCCGACGCTCGAAGGCACGCGCTAATAGCAGTCGGGTAGCAGTGAGTGGCCCAGAGGCGCTCACTGCTCACTGACTGGAAGTTGCGCGTTCCTCCGTGCGTCGGGCGAGTTATTGGATCCAAGGCCTCAATTTTAATAAAATTTCTCTAATAGGTTCGATTATTTTTAAAAATTGTAATAAAATTTTTCTAAACAATATAATTGTTTTAAAAAACTCGAATAAAATTGTTTAAAAGAATTTTTTTTCTATGAATAATTTTAATATAATTTAATAGGAAAATTATTAATTACAATTAATAATAAACACGATTATTTTAAGAAGTTAAAAGAAAATCTTCATAAAATTCAATTACTTTCAAAATTTTCAGTAAACATTATTTTTAAAAAACTCTATTATTTTGAAGAATTAATTGGAATAAATTCTTCAAAACAATTCAATTATTTTAAAGAATTTTAATAAAAATTTTGCCAAGAATTAAATTATTTTCAATACAATTGTTGATAAAATTCTTTAAATGAATTCAATATTTTCAAATTTTTTGATAAATACTTTGCAACAATTTAACGATTTTCAGTACATTAATATATTAAAATTGAAAACATTTAAGAAGGAGAATTATTTAAAAAGTTAGGAAACAAAAAATCAAACAGCAACTAAGTTTAAACTGCGAACAGATTACCGGAATGCAACGATTATTAATATAGAAGATTTGTACCTACTTATGATTTTTGTTTTAAGTGTTTAATTTCAAATAATTGAAATAGGTTTGAAATAGAAATATATATATATTGAAATGTGAAAAATTTTCAGGTACTTGAAATGTCATTTGGCGATTGGGAATTATTTCGAATGGTGGTGATTTCATTGCGAGAACAAGAACTTTCTTCGTTTTTAATTCAGGATGAAGGGCCGCGAAGTGTACGATTTACAGTTGGAAGTGAACAAATAGTTAGAAAAGGTGATTTTTATTTCAAAATACGTAGTAAAAAGTTTAAAAGAAGAAAATAGTTAAAAATTTAAAAAAGAAAATAGCAAAAAATTTAAAAAAGAAAATAGTAAAAAATTTAAAAAGGAAAATAGTAAAAAATTTAAAAAGAAAAATAGTCAAAAATTTAAAGAAGAAAATAGTATAAAAATTTGAATCCAAATGAAAAAATAATAAAAACTGTTTATTTTAATGTTTAATTTAATTCAATTTAATTTTTAAAGAACACACTGGAACCAGTCTACCGAGAGTGACTCCTCACATTGAAAAGGAAAAATCGAGAACCGATGGTCCGCCCAGAAGAGATTCTATGAAACAATCAATTATGGAAAAACAAGTAGGTTACAAAATTTATTTATTTGCTTTTAAAATTTTTAATTAAGCACATCGGCAAAATTTTCAACATTTAGAATTAGATTTCTATTAAATGACACGATTACACTTTTTTCACTTGCGCTACATTTGCACTTGGAAATACTAGTTGCAGGTAAGAAACTTATCGTCAATTAATGAATATTAATATTTAAATTTAAAAAACGAATTTTTGAATTTTTAACTCCACAAATTTGTTATATCGACAAAATTAATATATGTATATAGAAATATTTATTAAAGGAACAAAATTTGTATAACTCAAGTTTTTCCAATTCAATAGGAAAAAATTAAAATTTTGCATTAAAATAATTTATTTTAATAATTTTAATTTAATTTTTCATCTTTAATTATTAGAAATTAGTGGAAAAAATGCATAATTATTATTTATTTAGAGTAATTACAGTAGAGGAAATTTTAGTTTTTTAAGAGTTTTAATTTAGAATTTTTTTTTTAAATATTGAAATAAGTATTGAAATAAATATTGAGAAAAAATAATGATTTTGAAATGAATTCTCCAGGTAACGTTAGAAGAACAAATGATTTGTGGCGCTCTACAAACATTAAATGAAGAGGCTTGCGAGGATGTTTTCGACGTTCCATCGCCGGCTGCAGCGCCATTGGACTCACTTCCAGGTGAGCCTACTACTTCTGTTCCACTTACACTGCCTGTGGTAATTGTTCAAGAACCACCGAAGTCGGACCAAAGCCCTGACTCCGTCATCGAATAAGGCATAAATCAAAAAAATGAAAACGTAAAACGCTGAGGCTGAATGCTAATTAAAAAAAAATTCGAATGTTTCTACAGGACATTCCACCAAAAGAAAAAAGAAATCCCCATTCGTTTTCTCTCTTAAAATCATAAAATACAACCTCGACAATCTAAAGGTTGTAACAATATTTACTAACCACCAATCTACTTAAACCAAAGAGAAAATGCCATAATTAATCAAAAAAAAAAAAAATGTTTGAAATTAATCTGATCCATATCAAGACAAGGGAAAATATTTCTTTTATTCTTTTACTTACACTCTGTAAGTATTATTGTTTTAAAAAAAGTAATTTTTGTACAAAAAAAAGTTTTTTTATATCGAAAAATTCAAAATGAAAGGCTTGACTAAAATTAATAATACAGACGATTATTATTAATTTTTCCAAATGAATAAAAATGATTTAATTTGGGCAATAAATGTTTTAAATTGTCTTTCTATGGATTTTGTTAATTTAAAGAAAAACTTGACAACCAATCAAAAGAGAGTATAAAATACTTCCTCTATGAGGAAGCAAAAAGTCTTTGTACTTGTGCCTCAATTGTTGAAAATCAAAGTAGATGTTTTTAAAAAATTAGATATTAAAAACACCAGCTATTTTTACTAATTTTCTCTGACAATCAAAATCGACTTTTTTTTCACTGACTAATCCATTCTAATTTCTAACTAATTACTAATTACTAATTACTAATTGTTAAATTCAATTAAAAATGAGCTTTTTGTACATTTTTTATTTAATTCGATAACATTTCTATATAAAGAATTATTTACACAAAAATTCTTTTCTTTCACGAGGAAAAAATTTCTCTGAAAAAATAGAAATTTCTTTCTACTCGAAAGAAACAACTTTCGCTACTAATTTAATTGGGCTTTTCACTTGGACTTAGTTTTACACGTTTTACAAATTACAATTTATACAAATTTTTATAATTTCCATAAATAATCTCCGCATGGCTTCATAAAAAAAATTACGTTAGTACAAAACAAAGTGTATATCAGTGTTAAATGATTAATTATTTTTAATCTGTACATAAATTGTCAATATCAAAGCTTATCAAGATAATTTATCTATAGAGATAAATTTAGAATCTATGCAAATCAAAACAAAATTGCATTAAAAATAAAAAAATGCAGTTTTTCTTTCTTGAATAATTTAAAAAAAAAAAATAATAAAGGAAAATTATAGAGAGCAGTTAAAGAGATCATTATCAGTAATCTGATAATCGTTTGAATATTAAGTCGCGTGAATTTATTGTAATGTGACGTGTTTTTTATTAAGCTGTGATATAATGATAATCTTGAAATATGCAACCAAAATGCCGACAGATGCTATTTAGCTAATTTATCAATTAATTTAATAGACATACAAATTTTTATTATTTCTTTTTTTAATCAGTATTGTTACTTACCAGAAAATGATGTATATTTTTTTAACGAAAAGAAAAAAATATAGGGAGTCAATAAAAATTTTAATTGATAATTTATTTCACTCAGTGAAATAAAATTAGTAATTAAATTAATAAATTTATCTTTTCTATCGTAAACTGAATTTTGTTGAATGAAATCGGAGTTGTAAATATTATGACGGTAGTTTTATTCGATCATTGTGCTATGAAATTTGGAAAATTCGATTTTACTTATTTATATGCAATAAACAATTTTTCTTCTCCGATGTAGCTACTTTTTGTGTACATTATATTGTAAAAAATTCTCTGCGTTTACAAGAGAAATTATCGTTATATTGAGAAAGAAGGAAGAAATGATAATAAAATGTTTCATAGAAAATCGATGCATTTATTAAATTTTTGTTTTCTTTTTCAAAAAAATAAAAAATAAAAAAATAAAAGGAGACGGATGTCAGGGCAGGTCTATTTTTGCAAAACTTTTCTTAATTCTATTAATTTTCTTTTTTCCTGCAAACTGAAAAATCTTCTTTTCTATTTTCTTGTATTTATTAACTGTGTACTAAACAGCATGTACTTTTCTATTTTTAAATTGATTGAAAGGAACAAATTCTATTAGACAAACTATTTTATTCTTTTTAATTAAAAATAAGAGAAGGGATTTTTTTCGTCAACGATAATTTTCATTACTCACAGGCCTCGGATCGACTTTAAGGAGTAAAAAAAATCGCTTTAGTCTATTAAACATACAAAAAAAATCGAAATAGTCATTTATTTAATTCTTATGCAATAATGTTACAAGAATTTTATTTTTTTTCCTGATTTTCTCCTTTCAAGATTTATGAATTTTATTATTCAAAACTTGAATAATTTTGTTAAATAAATATTTAAATAATTTTTTTTCCATGATCATCATGATCATCATTTTTTTTTTTAATTAGAAAAATTTCAAATTAAAATCTTCTGAAATTTAATAATTTCTTAAAATTTTCTTACAATTATATCCATTCCAAAATTAAATTATTTTCTACAATTTTTAACTAAACTTCATTTTCAAATCAATTATTTTTAATTTTTCTTTTAATTATTTAAATACAAATATTCAATTTTTCATAATACACTGTTTATGGTTTATGGTTCTTTTTTATAAAAGTTATTAAGATGAATTACTGAAAATATTTAATCAAACATGTTGAAAGTAACGGATTTTTAAAAAATTATAATAAAGGAATTTTTAAAATTAATTTTTTAAATAATTTTTGAAAATTAATAGGTCTTTAATTTATACAATTGAAAAATTTCCAAATAATTGAAATTTGGTAAAATCTTTTAATAATAATTGAATTTTTGAAAGATCTAAAAAGAATAGGGTTTCTACAAATTTCTCCTTATAAAATTCAATGATTTTTCCATGATTTCCAGATGATAAATGATAAAATTTCCATGACACATTAAAACAAAATTTTTGTCATTCAAGTCAGGTAAATGTCATGAAAAAAATTTTTTGTCAGGGAAATTAAGAAAATTGAGTCAAAAATTGCAACTTTTTTTGACTTTTCTTTCAAACATTGTAACAAAATACCACAATTTTTAGTAAAAAAGTGCAACTTATTTTGATTTTTATAATGCAAAAAATAACTATAAACAAATCTTTCAAAACTTGTTTTTGAATAGTTAAAATTTTGTAAAATTGAAATGAAAATAATTTATTTATTTCAAGTATTTTGTTACAATTTTTGAAAATCAAATTTTGAAGAATTTTAATTGCAAATTTTGAAAATAGTAGAATTATCAGAAATTTTAATGAAAAATCTTTAAAGGTAATTTTAAAAATGAAAATTAGCTCTTCTAATTTTTAAAAATTCAATATTCTTAATATTTTCAATTAATATTTCCAAAAATAATAACATTTTAGAATTATTTTTATTTATTTAACATTTTGTTTTGTAATAATTTCAAAGATTTGTCTATTAATACTTTTTACACTATAAAAATCTAAATAAATTGCATTTTATACAAAAAATGTGGTTTTTGTGGCGAAACTTGGAAGAAAAGTCAACAAAGTCGCAATTTTTGAAAATAAGTCGAAAAAAAGTCGCATTTTTTGAAAATGATCGAAAAAAAAATCGAAAAAGTCATAATACCCGAGGCCTGTTACTCATGAATTTTGATTAAAAAACTCTAAATGAAAAGGAGGAATAAAATTTTATTTTAGGTGATCGTTCAAGATCGAGAACATCGAGTATCACAGCGCCAGACACTGAATACGTGATTCTTCAATCAAATCCATTGTTACATTGGGTACCAGTTCAAGATGATGTCGAGAGTCATGATGACAGTTCACAGGATTCAAATATAAGCCAAATGCGTCGCAGTGATTCGCAACGAAGTATAATTTCACAAATAAGCATTAAATCGAATTCATCGTACGGTCGTCATCAGCAAAAGAGTTCAAAAAATATTAATATCATTTGTAGTCGACCATCGTCATTATTAATATCACCACCAGCATCACCACGTCCTGCTTTTCGTTCAAAATCAAATGACGACAATTATTTTAATATTGGTCATAATTCATCGCAAAATTATCAAAAAATTAATTCCACACCAAATATCGATCAGGAATCACCGAAAACAATTTTTGTTCCCGTTCCCGATCATCATTCAATAACATCATCATCATTGGGTAAATTTAATAAAATTAAAGATTGTTTTATAGGATCACCAAATTCAAATACCATACAAACTGGCGAGGAAAGTGATGATGAATCGACACCATTGGTTTCGGAATTATCATCACCATCGCATTCGAATTCCGATAATGTTTTTCGCATTGACGTTAGTCCCTGTGATAGTAATGATTTTTCACAATCAAGTTTAACGAAAAGTGGTGGTGGCGGTGGCGGTGGAAATGGAGGACAATCGTGTGATATTGAGGATATTGAATCGATGAGTCTTATTGTTCGTGATAATTCCAGAACAAAATTACTCTCAAGACAGAAAGCCGAAAACTGGGAGAATCCAGAGACACCAGTTTGATATTTCATTTATTTAGGAATTATAATTTTCAAAGTATAACTTTTTTTATACAATTCTTTTTTTTTCCCAAAAATTTAATTTTTATATTTCTTTTTATTGCGAATTGCTTTTTTTTTTAATTCTCATGACAATAGTTACTTAAAAAGAATGTTTATAAAATGTGATTTTTATTCATTAATTTAGTTTCTAATTTAAATTTGCCAATGAACAATTTTTTTGATTATTTCAATTTTATTTCTCGAAGAAAAATTCTATTCTCTGAAATATTTTTTTTTCAATTTTCTCAATTCTTGTAATTATTTTTAATAATTTTTTAATGAAAAACTATTTAATAAAAACAATTCTAGTTAAGAAAAACAATTTAATTGTAAATGTAAAAAATATTTTTGAAATGTAATATCGAAAGCCCGGTAAATAACCAGTGTAGATTATAATTTTTGAATCTCAAACTTTCTTTGGCCTTGATAGGAAAAAGAAGTGTTAAATTTATTTTTCAGAAAAAAGGTTTTAGTCCCAAATCCAAAATTGGATTTAAAAAAATTTTTTTATACGAAATGCTAAGGATATGTCAGTATTATATTGTGTTATAGAATAATTTTATATAAAAAAGGTAAATTAGTATACGTATATTTTTTAAAGTAAGTGCCTTAAATAAATTGCAAATTGTTACTTTAAATCAGCGAGATATTCAAGTATTTACTGTTAGGTGTATGCGAATAGACAGATTCGAACAATAATTATAATATTCAATCTGTACAGGATAATTAAATGAGAAATTTATTTTTATACACCTGACAGTGATAATTAAAAATAATTGTTATAAATGCAAAAGGAATTTTCTGCTTTGTATTGTATAAAAAGTTTGCCTAAAATAAATTTTTTCAGCTACTAATTATGTAAAATTATTTCCCTTTCAAGGTTGCCACGCTTTTGCTCATTTCAAATTTCCTGACTTTTCCAGGTTTTCCAGGTTAAAATAAAAACTTGAAATAATTTCAAAAAAAATTCCATTAAACTTTTTCAAAAAAATTAAATCTGCACAATTTTTAATTAAAAGTATGAAAAATTTAAATAACTTTCAAAGATTATAATTTAAAACCTTTTCAAAATTTAATTATTTCTTTATATATCTAAAAATTCACGCTATACTGCATTATATTTAATTATTATCAAAAATTTTAACTCTAAAAATCTAAAATTTAAATAAAATATTATTCATTTTTAAATCAATTTTTATTAGAAAATTCTACGAGAATTCAATTATTTAAATACAAAAATAAATAATTTATTGAATCATGAACTGTTTCTCAGAATTGAATTCTCATAAAGAATTTTATCAACAAATTTTTAAATATCTATATATAATTAAAATCCTTTTAAAGAGTTTTAATAAAATTTTCAAGAATAATTTCATTTTTCGAGAAATTTGATTAAAATTGTATTAAAAATAATTGAAATTCTTTTCGATAAGTTTTATTATTTATAAAAATAATATAATTGAATTCCTAAAAAGAATTTTATTATTTATGAAAATAATTGAATCCCTGCAAAAAATTTAATAATTTATGAAAATAATTTAATTATTGGGAAGAAATTTATAAAAAATTTGTAAATAATTGAATTCCTGTGAAATTTTTATTGTTTATAAAAATATTAAATGTTTGCGTAGAATTTTATTAAAATAATTGAATTCTTTACTTTTGGAAAATTTTGATTAAAATATTGAAAATGATTCAATTGAGGAAATTTTTTTTAAAATAATTGTAATTTTCCCAAGAATTGGAATTAATATTTTTGAAAATAATTTAATTCTGGAGAAGAATTTTATTATTTATAACGATAATTGGAATTTTGACGAGAATTATTTTTCAATTTTTGACCATAATTGAATTTCTGCGGAAGAATTTTATTACTTTTACAATTTTTAAATTCTTGAGACGAATTTTATTCATATTTCTTTTAAAATAATTGAATTTTGACAAATTATTGAAATTAATTAATTTTCTACAAAGAATTATTTTTATTAAAAATTTTTAGAATTAATTGAATTGTATTAAAATCTTTATAAATAATTATATTCTTTCAAGAATTTTAATTAAAAATGTATTGAAAATAATTATTTAAATTTAAATAAACAAATTACATCAAAAATTTTTAAAATGATTGAATTATTTCGAAGAATTTTAACAAAATATTCAAGAATAATTGCATTTTCCGAAGAATTCATTTAAAATTGTATTGAAAAAAATTGAAATCCTGCGATGAGCTTTATTAGTTATGAAAATAATTGAATTTTTGCAACGAAATTTTTATTATTTATGATAATATTAAATGTTTGCATAGAATTTGATTAAACATTTGTTTAAATAATTGAATTCTTTACTTTTAGAAAATTTGATTAAAATACATTAAATATTGAAAATCATTGAATTGAGGAAAATTTTTGAAAATAATTGAAATTTTGCCAAGAATTTTATTAAAATTTCTGCAATCATTTGTAACTGCTCCAAAATCCATTTTACAAAATTTCAAATTAAAACCATTTGAAGTTCATTTATTTATAAAAATTGTAAACAAAACTTTTTTAAAATTGAATTAATTATGAATTTAAGTAAAATTAGATTTCAAGAATAAGCACAATAATTTTCCAGGATTACGATCAATATTCCCTGACTTTTTCAGGTTTTTCCAAGGTTTATAAAATTCCCTGACATTTCCAGGTTTTTCAGGTTTCCAGGTTGCATAGCATCCCTGCCTTCTTTCAATTTTAATTTTTTTCTTTGATTACTTTATAGGTATATTTATTATTTATTAAAAAATGCAGATTTTTTTTTGTATTATTTAATATATTTCTGAAAAATTGCTTATATACCGAAGACTTGTATTTTTTTACATAGGCATGAGTGATCATTCTATAGCGAATAGAAATTCCCAAACGCTAATAGTGGACATATATTTTCTTTTTTTTTCCTTTAAACTGTAATAAACCATTCATACGAATTTACGAGTCAGTCATAGAAAGTTAACGTCGTAAATGAAAACTATTTGAGGATTTTTTCAAAACGTTTCCTCAATTAGAAAGAAAAAAGAAAAATTTCTCTGTAAAACTATTTCAAAAAAGAATATTATTAAAAAAACAACTGAAAACCGAACATTTTTAATCAGTTTTCAGTCTCTTAAAAATCAGGATTCTTTCGTGATCAATAAACAATCCAAGGGAATCCCGACAATCCTCCCAATCACATATTTCCAATTTTCCGAGAAAATTACTTTCCTCTATCAAAATTTTTAAACTACAGAGAAATTTTGTCATAATAGAAAAATAAATTTTTTTTCCGTGAAAAAATGAAGAAAAAAACATTTCACGGTAACAAGCAACTTTATCAAATGTATTCTTTCTTTATATAAAAAAAAAATTGAAAGTTTACGTAAAACAGTCTACACCTTTGGATCGTGATGATTTTCACGCTCGGAGTAATCAGTCGAGATATATACGTGTATTATAGTTTCTTGCGATAATAAAAAGAAGACAAAAAAAAAATCAAAAAAAAAAAAAAATCGATGCGGCTGATATTCGAGCGTGAATTCTCGTGGATTATCGATACACGCATGAGTAAAAAAGATTCATTCGAATGACAATCCATTCAATCAAATGAATTTTTAAAGGCTCAAAGTTTTACAATGTTAGCTTGCAAAATATTGTCTTTGTAAAAAAAAAGTAGAGTCGAGCGCATTATAATATGAAGTAGAAAAGAAAATAACTCCTTTTTTTCTTAAAGACAATTTTTATATAAGTAAAAAATCAACAAAGTTTTTTGCGCGAACGAAAGGTGTTTCACAGTCCCTTTTTTTTCTTTCTTTGCTTGCACTTGGTTTCTGTGAATGAATTAACAATCCAGTCGATTTTTTTTAAAGCTGTCTTGTACGCTCATCTTGAACACAGGTTTTTTTTTGTTTTTTTTTTATCATATTTGAATTACATAAATATAATTTAGCCGCTTTTATGTTAGTGTCTTCGCGTTTACAATAATAATACATTTAGCTTAGTGGGTATTTAAAAGATCAAAATAAAAAAAAATTTATCTGACACAGATTGTTTATGCAAGTTTAAAAGACAGTTCTTTTTCCCCATTTTTTTTATCTCTTATTGATTTTACAAGCAATGTGTTTGATTAAAAAAAGCGAGAATTCACTAGAATTCGTCCCTTTTTCCTTCCCCCTACGCCTCTCGCCCATATTTTCATATTTTTTTTTTTTTTTTGTAAAAAATCAAAAGCAACTACTTCAGCTTTTTTAAAAAAATTAAGGCGCAATAGCGAATAAGTATTTTAAAGTTATAGGCGATAAAAAAAAAGGTTTTATCGCGAAAATATTGAAGGATTTGAAATCACTTGAAACTCCTGTTGTTCATGTTTTTTTAAAAAATAGGATTAAGTGACAAATATATTACATACGTCGTGTTGTGGTATTTTTTATGCGCATTTCTTCATCAAATTGCTGCTTCGGCTGTTGCTTTTCTTTTTTTTTCCTTTGCATTATGTAAAATAATTAAAGATAAGATATTATTATGTAATAGCTGATGCTGGGGCCTCCGGCATTACGACTAGCTTCGATGCCAGCTAGTTTTACAATTCCTTATTTTTTTTTACCCGCTTTGCTTCGGGCCCATTTTGCATTACACCTTAAAGCAGCCTACACTTTCCCTTCTTCTTCTTCTTTACCTGAAAGAGACAGAGGGGAAAAATTTAATTTTTTGCTTTAACCTGACTTTTCCCTGATTTCCAGACAAAATTTTGACTTTTTCCCTGACTCTAAAAAAAATTCTGACTCATTCTAAAAATTATTAGATACTCAAAAAAATATTGTAATTTTACTTATATTTGCAAATTTCTCTAAAAGTAAAATTATTCGAAAACATGAATAAATTCTTAAATATTTAATCATTATTATTTTCAAAGATTTCAAAGATTTTAATTTGAATCCTTTTCAAAATTCAATTATTTCTAAAAAATTTCGCAATAATGCTTTTAATATTCAATTATAATTTAAAATTTTAAGGGAAATTCATTTTTTTTTTTATCAATTTTTATTAGAAAATTTTTCGAGAATTCAATTATTTAAATACAAAAATAAATAATTTCTTAAATAATTGAAAATTTCTTAAAATTGAATTTTTATGAAAAATTTTATTAAAATTTTTAAAAATAATTGAATTTATTTATTTATTTAAGTCTAAGCCCTCAATTCTTTCGGTGAATTTAAAAAAAAATTTTGAGTATAAATGCAATTTTCTATCATTTTATTTAAAATTGTATAAAAAATAATTGAAATTCTGCGATAAGTTTTGTTATTTATGAAAATAATTCCAATCTTGCAACGAATTTTATTAAAATTTTATAAATAATTGAATTCCGGAGAAAAGTATTATTATTTATGAAAATAGATAATTAATTTCTTGTGAAGAATTTTATTCAAATTTTTAAAAATTTGTTGAAAAGAATTAAATTCCATCGAGTAATTTCATTAAAAAATCGAAAATAATTGAAATCTGAAGAAGAATTTTATTAAATAATTGAATTCTTGTGAAAAATTTTATTTTTAAAAAGAATTGGATTCTTGGGAAGAATTTTATTAAAATTTCTTAAATAATTGAATTACTTCGAAGAATTTTATTTTTTTCGAAAATAATGGAATTGTTTCGAAGATTTTTATAAACATGAAAATAATTAATTAATAATTGAATTTCTCCGAATTTTTTAGAGCTTTTTGAAAAAAATTAAATTTCACCGAGAAATTTCATTAAAAAATTGAAAATAATTGAAATCTGAAGAAGAATTTTATTAATTTTTTTTTCAATAATTGAATTCCTGTGAAAAATTTTATTTTTGAAAATAATTGAATTCTTGGGAAGAATTTTATTAAAATTTCTTAAATAATTGAATTGCTTTGAAGAAAATTTTTATAAACAGGAAAAGAATTAATTTCTTGAGAAGAATTTTATTAAAATTATATTGAAAATAATTAAATTCCCATAAAAAAATGTATTATTTGTGAAAATACTTGAATTCTCAAGAAAAAATGTATTGAAAACAATTGAATTGTATAGGAAAATTTTATTAAAATTGCAATTTTATTAACTAAATCTTGTAAATAATTTTGTTAAAAATTTTTTAAATAACAGAATTTTTAAAAGAATTGTATTTAAATTTTTCGAAATAATTGAATTTCTCGGAACTATTTTTTTGTAATTCTTTGAATATATTTTGAATTCTTTCGAGAAACTTTATTAAAGAATTAAAAATAATTGAATTGGTGCGAAGAAATTTATAAAAAAAATTGGTAAGTAATTGAATTTTTTGGAAATTCTATTAAAATAGATATTAAAAATAATTGGAATGAGGACAATTTTTGAAAATGATTGAAATTTTCCCGAGAATTTTATTAAATTTTGGAGAAGAATTTTATTACATATTTATAAAGATAATTGAAATTTTGACGAAAATTTAAAAATATTTTAGAACATAATTGAATTTATGTAGAGAAGTTTATCATTTTTGAAAATAAATGAATTTCTGTAATCAGTTGTTCTTTAAATGTCCATTTAAATTCATTAAAAATTGATATTTTCTAAAATTTCAAATTGCAACCAATTAATTTTGAAATTTTTAAGTAAAATTATTCATTAAATAATTTAAATGTAATAATTTTATGATAGTTCTTTAAGAATTAAGTTATTTAAAAAGAAATTATTGTCAAAAATAGAAAAAATTGAAGGGTTCGTATTAGAATTCTTGGCAATTTTATAGTTTATGAGGCAAACAAAAAAAATCATTAAAATTTAGAATTTTCTTAAAAATTTAAAAAATTTAATTTTTTTGCAGTACTTTTAATAAAAATCCCTGACTTTTCCCTGATTTCCCTGAATAATTCTAATTTCCCTGACCTGTGACAATCATGTTTTAATTTTCTGTAAAAGAAATAGGGAAAATTATGAAATATTTTGGGAAAATTTACTTGTAGTGCGGCTCTGGTCGCCGTTTCGAAGACCTCCCTCACGCCTTCCTTGCTTTTAGCTGAACATTCAAGGTAAGCGAAGGCGTTAATTTTCTCGGCCATAGCGCGGCCTTCCTCTGGCTTAACTGGTTCCTGTTTCATTTTGCCAAGCTCCTTAATGGTACTTGGATCATTTCGAAGATCCTTTTTGTTTCCTACGAGAATGATGGGCACATTGGGACAGAAATGCTTCACCTCGGGTGTCCATTTCTCAGGAATGTTCTCAAGGGAGTCAGGACTGTCAATTGAGAAACACATTAAAATAACGTCCGTGTCAGGATAAGACAACGGACGTAACCTGTCATAATCTTCTTGTCCTGCCGTATCCCATAGAGCCAGTTCAACCTGGAAAACAGAAAAATTATTACCAAAAATATAATTTTTTTTTCTTTTTTTCTTAATCTCTTGTTTTCTTTTTTTTTAAATTTATTAATTAACACAAACCTGTTTTCCGTCTACTTCAATGTCGGCTACATAATTTTCGAATACAGTGGGCACATAAACCTCAGGAAATTGGTCTTTACTAAAGACTATAAGTAGGCACGTTTTACCGCACGCTCCATCGCCTACAATCACGAGTTTCTTTCTAATGGCCGCCATGTATTCTGTAAAAGAAAAATCAAATATTTACCAATATTATTCATCAAGCTCTCTCATTTTTCTCTGACTAAGAAAAAAATTCTCTTTCTTGCAAACTATTTTCCATTTAATACAATATTTTTTCCAAAAAAAGAAAATAAATCTCAAGCAATAAAATATTCCCTTTCACATTCAACAACCTGGCAATTAATAATTACAATAATTTCGATAACGATAATCACTACAATTATAAAAATATGTTTCGAAAGTTCAAACCATTTTTGCAAAATTTAGAACGAAAAGAAAATTCTTCCCTTTACAAAATTCAATAATTTCCATAAAAAATACGAAAATTATTTCCTTTCCCCAAAAAATTCTTTTTGTGAGAGAAAATTTTCCAAATTTACAAACTACTATATTATAAAAAATAATCAAAAAACTATAAATAAATTTATTTAACCAAGTTGGCAAATGGATTTATATTTAAATTTAATATTTACAAAATTTCAATTTGTCTATCATTCAATTCATCATTTTTTATCTATTTAGAAATAAATCTGAATTATTCTCTGCTTTTAAAATCCACAAATGGAAATTTTATAAATTAATAATGAAACTTGATCTATTTTTGTTAATTGAATTAAATGAATTTTTAAGACATTCTAAGCTTTTTCATGCCGTTGCAATGCTCGTGATATTTTGAAGAAAAAAAAACATATATCGGCCTTGTGAATTCATTTTTGTACGTACAATTTTTTTTTTTCTCTCAGAGACATATATTTTAATGTCTCTATAAGAAAAAAAAAGTGGAATCTTAATTGTGAATAAATATACACGAAATTTGTTAGATAACGATGATTATAAAACCATTTGCTGTGAAAACTATTAAAATACCTAAAAACCCTAAAGGATTCTGTGTAGAGGTTTTTTTTTTGTGAAATAAGTACCAAAAAGCGATTGTGATATAAATTTTCTACAATCGAAGTGAGAAAAAAGAGAGTAAGTCAAGGAATAATTATAAAAAATCGGCTAATTATCCGCAAGGATCAATGCTAGTTTACTAGCAATAAAACAAACACTAAGTCATCAAATATTCAATACCCCTAGAGTAATAAATAATAATAGAAACAAATTTTAATAAAGAAAAGAGAAAAATAAAAAAAAAATAAAATAAAAGAGTAGAAAATAAAAGAATAGAAACAAAAATTGTAGCATCAAGAAATAAATTCTATTCTATAAAAGAATAGAAAATAAAAGAAAAATAAAAAATAGAGAATAAAACATGGAAAATAAATAAAAAATACAAAAAAATATCTCTAAAGATACGAACGTTCAAATGAACGACTTTTTTTTATATTTCGTTAAAATTTAAAATTCGTTGTTAATTTAGAATTTAATTCCAGTAATTTTTGAAAATATTTTAACAGGGTTGCCACAAAAAAATAATTTTTTTCCCTGATTTCTAGACAAAATTTTGACTTTTTCCCTGACCCAAAAGAATATTCTGATTCTCAAATTTAAACCTTTTGAAATTTAATAACTTTTAAGAATATTATTATAAAATATGAAATTTCTATAAAATTTAAAAAAAAAATTTAATTATTTACAAAAATATTAATAAAATCCTTCACAAGAATTCAATTATTTAAAAAAATGTAATAAAATTCGTTGTAAGAATTCAATTATTATCATAAATAATAAAATTTTTCCTAGGAATTAAATTATTTTTAATACAATTTTAAATGAATTCCTCGAAAAATGTAATTATTTTCAAACATTTTTCGCAAGAATTCAATTAAATTTCACAAATAATGAAATTCTTCGCTGAAATTCAAATATTTCTAAAATCTACTATTTTAATAAAACTTCTCAAAAGAATTCAATTATTTTCATAAATAATAAAATTCTTCACAGGATTTCAATTATTTAAAAGAAATGTAATAAATATCGTTGCAAGAATTCAATTTTGTTAGTGTTTTTAAGTAATATTCTTCTATAAATCCATAATTTTTAATAATTAAATAATAAAATATATTATAAAATAATAATAATATATTTAAATATATAATATATAATATATAATATATAATATTTTTAATATATATTATAAAATAATAATAAAATAATAATTAAATATATTAAAAAATAAAATAAAACTAATTATGAATCCTGCAAATTAAATTTTTTCTTTTCCCTGACCTGTGGCAACCCTGTTTAATAGACAAAAAATATTCGTTCCTTTGATCGTTCAAAACTTAAGGAATAGAAAAAATAAATAAAAAAAAATTGAGTATGAAAAAACAAATTCGTATTCAACAAATAAAATAGTGTTTGAAAATGTGTATAAAAATAAAGATTTAACGAAGTTTGGAAAAAAAATTTGTTTCCTCTGTTTAAATTGGTGTGAATGTTAATAGTGCATTCATGCTTTTCAAATATGCATTTTGCTTTCAATAATTAATTTGAAAATTAGAAAAAAAAATACTCGAAACCCTAAAAAAATTGAAAAAGCAGCAATTATAAAAAAAAGCTACGAATTTTGTCAAAGATATAATTTATTTTTCGCTCTCTGCTCAAGACATTCCTTTTTTTTAACGACGCACCCTTTTTTCTTTGTATTAAACAAACATTCGAAAAAGCAATATTTTGTGTATTTTTTTTAACAAAAAAAAAATCTGCAATAATTGATAAAGCTACACTGAATTAAAGCAATTACGAACACAATATTTTGCAGGTGAAATTGTATTGTTTTTTTTAAATCGATGACATTTAACTTGCCACATCTACAGGATTATGTAATTCTCATTTTTAATTTGTTTAAAAATAAAAATGAGATTATTTTGCCTATGAGGAAGTGAAGCTTTTTAACGGATATGGACAATGGGTCGTACCTGCTCCAGGGTACCCCGTATCGTCTGAACCGAGGCATCGGCCCGTAATGCATCCCATGCTTTTTAGTCTTTCTGCTTTCTCTCTGTTTTAAGTGGACATTTTTACATGTTAGAATAATTAAGCTTTGAAAATATCAGTGCAAAAATATTCAAATTAATTTCAGCTAAATTAAAGTCCGTAAGTGCAAAATATAAAAAGAAAGAAAACACCCCCACAAACCATCAATATAAAAATAATTTCATAAAATACAGAAAAATAATTTCAACTCATGAAGAATAAATAAAACAAAAGGAATTTTTATCTAAAATTCCTCTAATTCAAGCTTTATTAAAAATTAAAACCAAAAATAAAGCTAAACATTTTTGTCAAGCCACTAAACATTGCAAAATAGAGAAAAAAATCTTGTATTCTATTTCAATGTTTTAAAAATCAAAAAATTATAAACAAAAACAAAGTCTCATCAAGCATGAAAAAAAACAATTGAGCAAACATATACCTCCAAAAATTGACTATTTTAAACGTTGAGGCAAGTGTATTAAAATATCTCGAATAATTTTTAAAAATAGTGTACAGAACACGCAAGTGTAAAAATAAGAAATTAAAAAAGAAAAAAAAATTAAAATGTAGAAATTATTTTTAATTGATTTTTGTCCAGCAATTATATTCTCTGAATTTACTATATGAATCTAATTATTGACTATTTTAAATTACTGTCATCTGTCAATATATTGTTTACAATTCTAATTTTAGACATTAAACCATCGATTGTAAAAAGTGTTTCATCCAATGCAACAACGTTATTAAAGTGTGTAGTTGATTCAATTGATTAAATTTTAAATGGAAAAATTTTAAGGAACTGACATGCGACCTTGATTCTAAAATCAAATTCACAATATAAAGTAAATATATATATTCGTAATAATTACTAATCGCAATTTTCTGATTTGAAGAAGTAAAAGGAATCAATAAAAATCGCTTATCTTATCAAAAAAAAAAAGCAAAATAAAAAGCGATTGCTCATTTTTTAATTAAAAACTAAATATCGAGAATTCTCGGATTTTATTATAGTAATTGAATTGTAGAATCGATTATAACAATTATATTCCAAAATATAATTAAATCTGATTATTAAAACAATGGGAATTTTATTCCATAGATAAACACATGAATAACTATTGTTTTTTAGTATCGAACAATTGGACAATAAACACATAAATTGACATATTGACAAACAAAATTCAATTCTTATTCTATTTTTGTATATCCATTTAATTAATTTGCACTGCACAATTCAACTAGTAGTAACAATTTATAGAAATTAAAATCGAAAATAGATAACTTTCTTGAAACACTTTAAATACACCTAATTAAAAGCGTTAATTCCAAAAATTAAACAACCTGGTAGCAAAATAAAAATTTAACTCCGAAGACTGTTGCTAGGCTGTTAAATACCCGACTGATGACACTCGGTTCGATTAAAATAATTTCTTTCCTAAAAAAAAATCACTGGATTTATTTCCAACGAATGGAGGGAAATTGTTGGGAAATACGCTAAGAGAGGTTACTATTAAAACATCTCTCGATTATCACTGATTAACAATAAGTTATCATGAAAATTCCGAGCCGGAAGTGCACAATCGCGTTGTTCGACGGGGAAGAGGGCGCTGAATTAAAGAGAGAGAGAGAGAGACAGAGACAGATAACGACGCAGAGGTTGACGTGCCTCGAAGACGATTTACTTACGAAAATATTTGAAGAATTGGGATTAAAAAATCACGGAGAGTTTTGACAAACCTTGATGAAGAGGAAGTATTTCACTGAGAGTTGTTACTAATCACTAAATTCAATAAGATGCTGTGGATATGCTACGCATGGCATTCCCTTTTTGCAGAGCTTAATCAGAACTTTTTTTTTTCTTTTTTTTCACTTTCAATGACGAGATTCCCGTTCGAGTGGATTGTTATCAACTCGCGCAACTTAAAGATCGAAATAATATGTTTTATGAAAACAACTTCAGAACTCACTTGATTTAATTAATCAACAATTTATTGCGTATTTACCTGAAATCTTTTGCGACAGAGAGTTAAGAAAATGGCTGCCCTCTGTGGCCACACCTCAATCTGTTGAGTGTGCGAAATGTGTAGGAGAAGGGGAAAACCCGGTATCAGTAACGTAACAAGTCAGGGTGCTAATTGTCTTTAAATGTACTTTAAACTGTCAAAGGTAACAATAATCTTTTCTTTCCTTTTTTTAATGTTAAGAAAAATTCACTTGTTACGTGGAATAAATTTAAACCACTTTTTGTTGAATAGAACAAGTGCGTTTTGTCATAGTGACAACATAACCTCAAAATTTTTAGAATTTGGTCAATTTAAAAAAAAACGTTTAAAAAAGGTTAAAATTTAATAAATAGTAGGTATATGAATTAAAATCATGTGTTTCTTAATTAATATTTGTGGTAAACTTGGTTTTCTTTGCAAAATAAATATTATTTAACAAATCGTCTCCTTCTTTCTATAAACAAAAAATAGGGGGAGGTATTTAAGTAACAGTTAATTTGGAGTATAAAATTTTTAATGAACCCTTGATATCTTCATTCCTGTAATTATTAGAACCGGCGATTTGTCATTAAACATTGCGCACGCATTCATTTTTTTTTCTTCAAATTAAACATAGAAGAAAAGGGTTGAAAAATTGTTTGTAACTCTGATTTGTCATTAAAAATATTCTTACAAGACCGAATATTGTAAAAGAAAATTCTCAAAATTAATAATTTTGAAAGCAAAGAAAATATTCCAAACTATGAAGTATATTTGAAGTACGTGTATTTAAAAAAACAAAATTTTAAAAATGACTTCTAAAGCAAAAAATTGTTATTTTCAATAAAATACGAGGAAAAATTCAAACAAAAAAGGGTGCGATTAGGTGTAAATTTCGCAATTTACTTTCATCTTGCAGCAAATTCCCCTCTCTATTTTCATACGATGACCGCAAACCTAAGAATGACTCACTACCTCTACTGCAATTAATGAATCAGAAACTAGTTCGAAATATTATTTGTAAATTCAATTTTTATTTTAAAAATTATAATTATTTGAATTCCATTTTTTTTTTAAATCAATGCTATGTTATTTATTTTTCAAACGAAATAAAAAACTACGTTTTATATTTGCATTTTACGAAAAAAAAAATTGTAAAAAATATATAAAACTCACAATTGAGTCATTTATTTTCAATAAACATTTAAAACACTCGGTTTTTATTTCGTTAAAATTAATAGTCACTTTCAAAAGTTTATTCTATATAAAATACATACAAATCAGACTTTAGATAAAAAAAAAAAAAAAAATGCCGAACTATCATTATATACAAAAGCAATTACTTTTCAATTTAAAAAGTTATCAATATACAATAGCGGGTTAATTTTAATAATTATATATCAAATACTAAACTATTGAAAAATGTCTATAAATTGTAATTTAAATTATTGTTAGTTTCAACCGTTAAAATTGAATAACTTTTTCTCAAAAAAACAAAAACAGGAACTTTCTAGTTTTTTTCTCTTTTTTTTTAATTATGAAAATTCATATTGGATAATTTTTGAATTTTTGTAACTTGCAAATCGTTTGAGTCGAATATTGCGACTATGTTAATTGGTATTTGGATCAGGATCATTTGAATTTCCGCCCATTTGTCGTCTTAGGGATTCTATTAAATCGGGATTTGCACTTTCCATTTGTTGAGCTAATTGCTGTCCTCTGAAAAACAATTTTCATTTCAGATTTTAATTTTCATTTCCTATTTTCATTTTTATTTCATGTTTTAATTTTGATTTCAAATTTTACTGAATATCGAAAGTAGTCTAAAGATTGAAGAGACAAAAAAATTACTTACGCCTCAATGAGAGCTTCAATGCGATCGCCTTGTGCACCACTGGCACTAATAATATTGCTCATAACGTTTTGCATATTTGGATCGGTGAGCATTTGTCTTGCCATTTGCATAAGTGCGGGATTTCGTAGAATTTGGCCAAGATCAACATTCGATAAAGAGCCACCCAAACCCAATGAACCCAAACCTTGTTGAGCTATTTTCTCCTCAGCTAATTGTAAATTATTTCGATAACTCTCATTATCGGGCTCCATTTCAAGTGCCTTTTGAAAACATTCCTTTGCCTCCTTATAATTTTGTAAACTAGAATAGGCCAAACCCATTCGTCCATATGCTTTACTGTAGAATTGATCAATTGACAATGCAATCTTACAGTCCGATATTACTGAATTGAAATTTCCCATTTTGCTGTGAACTGCCGCTCGATTACAGTAATAAACTGCATTGTGTCCGTCCAATTGTATTGCCCTAAAAACAAAATTAAATAATTTAAAGAAAACAATTGATAGAAAAAGACAATTTTGAAGAAAATAATTTCAGGTCTCGAACTAGGTCGTTCGTAAAAGTCAATTTTTTTTTAGAAAACGTCCGTAAGGTCTGTAATTTCTTTGAAAAAGTACGAAAAGTTCGTAAATTGTACGATAGAATTTTGGAGAAGTTACAAATAATTGCAGAAATTCAATTATTATTTTCCAAAGTAATAACATTCTTTGCAGAAATTCAATTATATTAAAAAATTTTAAGTAATTCTCGTCAAAATTACAACTCTCTTTATAAATAATAAACTCGGTCATTTTAAGTATTATAAAAAAATGAAGAAGGCGATTGCTCCGAGCCGAAGACTCGGAGTGATCGATATCTTCATTTTTTTAAAGTTATGAAAAATGTTGGTCCGTAAAGTCCGTATTTTTAAATACTTTCACTGGTTCGAGCCCTGAAATTTAGAAAAAAAAACAATTTAAACGAAAACAATTTAGAAAGAAGAAATAATTAGAAAATAGAGAAATGATAAGGAATAAATTGTAGAAATTTGTCAAGGGGGTAAAAATTAATGTTTTTTCCTACTGTGTATAATTAGCCAGTGCTTCGTGTAATTTTTCAGCTTTAACAAGATCGTTTCCTTCATTTTTCAGCCTTTCAGCCTCAGCCTTTTGCTCTGCTGTTGCTTGCGGACCTAAAGTTGGAGTTTCGTTGACAACGCGCGATGAACCGCCACCACCACCACCGCCTATCGTCAGAAAAGTATCTGGTGGAGCATCAGAGGCCTGAACATTGTAGGCACTTTCCAAGCATTGAATCGCAACCTCGAGACTTTCCCGTGAGTCTGCTGTTAATCCTCCATCTTCCAATTGTCGAGTCAAAAACTGCACAATCGAAGCCACTAATTGTCTTACGTCCATTGTCTTGTAGGTCTTCTGTGGATTTAAAACACAAAAATGAGTAATTTTACAAACATAGTTTCAGTTTTCCTTATAAAATAGTTTTCCTTTTCTAAAAAAAGGAACAGAATGTAAAACTACAATTTTTCAGGAAACGTTCCTTTTTTTAAACTTAATATTAAGAAAATCAAAATCGAAGACTACAAAATAATAGCAGAAATAGAACAAAATGATAACAGTATTAACATTTAATAATTAACATAATTTCTGCTAAATCATCGCAAACTGTATTGAGGAAAAAAAAATTTGAGGTTAGGAACTTCGAAATTAAAATGAAATCTAAAGTAACCTTTTCTACTTCCTTCGAGTAAATAATTCATTCAAAATATTTCTTTAAACTACCGAAATATTCAATTTTCAATGAATTACAAAATGAATTTTTTATTCTAAATTCGAAAAAGAATGAAATGTTTGAAAACTTACGTTGTTTCAAGTTTCAACTTTCCTGTTTTTATGGGTAAAAAAATAGATCGTCAGTGAGAAGTTGAGAGTCAATCACGTCAAGAAGACTTTAAAACGCTCGGCAATATCAAAATGCCCGATTCTTTTTAATTTTCCAAAATAAAGAATACTGATTAACGTTAATAAAATTACACCTCTGATGTATATATGTGATGATAGCAGACTGGAATCGGTGAAAATTTTAATGGCGGTTGCCACGTTTATATTTTTATTTATTATACTTCAAAAGAGAGAATAACTTTTTAAATCAATTTACGATAGAATAGAATTATGAAATAAGGGAATTAAATCTTTATTTTGTTCATAATTTTCTAAATTAGATCCTTTTTTTCATTTTTGTTTATAATTTTTTTAATAACACTAATTACGCTTGCGCAGAACTAATAAAATTCGTGAAAATCAATCAGAATTTAACGCGCGAATTTTAAAAATTCTTCAAAAAGTTAACGTATTTTTTGTTGCAATGGTTGCAATATTATTATAACCTCTCTTTCTGCCAAAGGTGCCAAAGTGACAGTTTTTCGAAATTTTAGAGATTTTGAAAAAACTTGAATGTTTTAAAAATTTCAGTATGTTTATTTTTGTGTACAAAACAGAGATTTCGATGTTGTTGTTATTGTTTTAGAATAAATCATGTTCGTACGCTCTTATTAACTTTTCCGTAAACCTCGGGGAAGGCGTGTTTACATTGGAATTTCTCTCTTAATTTTCGATAAAGCGTGTGATCAAACATTTTTTCAAATTCTTCTTTTGTTCTATATGTATCGGCATAAAGCATTTGATGACCCTGGATACTTTGAACATAATCTTCCAATTCTCTTGTTGATTTCACTGGTTCGAAATTCTTCACTTTTGGCGTTCCATAAACACCAACGTCAACGTACATGTCATCTTTATTTGTTCTTGAATGAACAAATCCTGGTTCCGGTGTCAATTTATATGGACATAGCCATAGTGGATAAATCTGGAATAATTTATTATCATTAGAATGTAGAAAAATTTGAATAGAAAATAGAAAAATAGAAATAATAAATAGAACACAGAAAAATCGAAATAAAAAATAGAAAACATGGAAAAAGGACGAAATTACGAAAAATGGATTAAAGTAAGTATAGGACAATATTTTTTTCTGGTACCTTGACAATTTCGTGAAATTTAGTAATTGTTTCTTCCAGATGATCGAGGGGGACGAGCATGTCTTGAATGGTATGATTGTTTTCGTACATTTTTTTAATGCCCTCGGTTTGTGTTAACTTGAGAAGTGAAACTTTCGGTGGCATCATCCAGCCGAATAAATAACGGAAGAGAATATTGTTTCCAAATGGAATGATGTCTTGGACCTCCCAAAATAAGGCACGTGAATGACGATGATAATAGTCACGTAGTGGAATATATTCAATCCATGGACCAGTTCGCAATTTTTTCTCCACGTGAATGAAAAACCAAGGTTTGTACCAACGACTAATTTGATTGACTAAATGCTCCTCTGGCTCGGAAACCATATTTCCTTAACAAACAAATAATTCGGTTTATTTTTGTTATGCAAATTACAAAATTTTTTATATCCAAATAAAATGTTTTAAATAATTTCATAATCAAAATTAAAAAAATTAAATTATTAAGTAAAATATTAATTATTGTTTATATTTTAAAAAATTTTAATATAATTCTTCACAGAAATTCAATTATTTTTATATGTGACTGTCCACGAGAAAACAGGGCTTAGCTCTAAAAAATCATTTTGAGTTTTTTATGCTGATCGATAGATTTTATATTGCTTTTTCAAATGCAAAAATCAAAAGTTGTAAATTGTCAATTACTTTTGACAATACAACGTTTTAAAGATGTTATATTGTATGCATTCCTTCGTTCTGCTTCTTTCAATCACTAGCCCTGTGAAAGCTAAGCCCTGTTTTCTCGTGGACAGTCACATATAAATAATAACATTATTCGGAAGAATTCAATTATTTTTATAAATAATAACATTTTTTGCAAAAATTTGATTATTTTTTACAAAATTTTAATAAAATTTCATAGAATTCAATTATTTTCTAAAATTTTAATAAATCCTTCTAAACAATTCAATTATTTTTTAAAAATTATTATTATTATTATTATTATTATTTTTTTTTTAATTATTATTTTTTTTTTTAATTAAATTCCTCGGAAGAATTCAATTTAAGAAAAAATTTTTTAATATATTTCGAATAAATTTAATTATTTTCTAAAATCTTAATAAATCCTTCGAAACAATTTAATTATTTTTATAAATAGTAAAATTCTTCGCAGGATTTCAATTATTTTCAAAAAAATTTTAATTGAATTTCTCGATAGAATTTAATTACTTTCAAATATTTACATAAAATTCATTTATTTCCTAAGATTTTAATAAATTCTACAGAACAATTCAATTATTTTTATAAATAGTAAAGTTCTTTGCAAGGATTCAAATTATATTTCTAAACAGTGAAATTCTTTGCAGGAATTCAATTTTTTTCAAAACAATTTTAATTGAATTTCTCGGAAGAATTTAATTTTAAAAACAATTTTTTAATAAATTCTTCTAAACAATTAAATTATTTTCTAAAATTTTAATAAATTGTTCTAAACAATTTAATTATTTTTATAAATAGTAAAATTCTTCGCAGGATTTCAATTATTTTCAACACAATTTTAATTGAATTCCTCGGTAGAATTAAAATATTTACATAAAATTCAATTGTTCTCAAAATATTTTAAAAATATTCTATAGAAAAATTAAATTACTGTCATAATTCTTCTTTCATAATTAAAATTTCTTTCAATGCAATTTTTAAATATATTCGTCAAAAAATTGAAAGAATTCAATTATTTTCAAAACATAATAAAATTCTTTACAAAAATTCAATTATTTTTATTAATAGTAAAATTTTTTGCACAAATTCAATGCTTTTCAAAACAATTTTAATAGAATTCCTCGAAAGAATTTAATTATTTTGAAATATTTACATAAAATTCATTTATTTTCTAAGATTTTAATAAATTCTTCGGAACAATTCAATTATTTTTATAAATGGTAAAATTCTTCTTCATAAAATTCAATTGCTTACAAAATTTTCAATTAAAATTATTTAACAAACTCCATTATTTTAAAAAAATTCAAAGAAATTCTTTAAAATAATTTAATTACGATTCTTAAAAATTTTAATAAAATTCATCGCGAGAATTCAATTTTTTTCATAAATAAAAAAATTCTTTGAAAGAATTCAATTATTCTCTTCAAATTTTTTGATAAAATTCTTTACAAGAATTCAATGATTTTCAATACATTAATTTTAAAATTGAAAATATTTAAAAAGAAAAATTTAAAAAAATGTTAGGAAATAAAAAAGTAATTAACAACTAACTTAAAACTTAAAACTAACTTAAAATTTTCAAAGATTACCGAAATACAACGATTATTAATATAGAAGATATTAATATAGATTTAATGAATTCAATTTATCAATTCGATGTTATGAATTTATGAATTCAATTTAAATTTATTAATTCAACGAATTTAATGACTTAAATTTAGTAATTTAACGAATTTAATGAATTAATGAAATTATTTGCAATTAATTACTGTTTACCAGTCATAATGACTCCAGTTTCTTTGGTGAACATTAGACCCTCGACAAAGTGATTATTTTCCTTTGCATAAGTCTGTCGCTTGAAAACTTCCATAGCTTGCTTTAAATTTGTCACTGGTTCGTATTCAAGTTTCACGTATTTTTTTGCAGGAATGATGTCAATTTCGACGGAAACGAGAAATCCGAGTGTACCATAAGACCAGGGGATGGCGTGAAATAGTTCAGGATCACTTTCCTTTGTACATTTTACAACGGAACCGTCGCAAAGGACAATTTCATAGGCTCGACAAATATGTTGAAAGAGGCCAAATTTATGTGAACTTGACTCGACACCTGTCCCCATAACCAGTCCACCTGTGTCAAATCAGAAAATTGGTAATTTCTTTTTAAAAATTAATTAAATAAATTAAATAAATTAAATAAATTAAATAAAAAAATTAATTAAATTAATTATATTAGAAAATTAATTTAATTAATTTAATTAGATAATTAATTTTTGAATTGATCGTAAATACTCACCGACAGTTAAATCGTCAAGTTCCGGAACAACTGGAATTGTCCATCCAAGAGGATCCAAAGTCGCCGAAAGTTGACCCATTGAAACTAATGGTTCCACTCGAACAAACTGAAATGAATTTCAATTACGAAATTTTGCAGCAATCAACAAGAGGAACAAAAGAAGAAAATTATTCTTAAAACCAGGAATGTGTCGCCAGTTTTTATAAAGGTGAGAATTTAAATTCTAAACTATCGAACCTTTTTCTCGACATTCACTTCGAGAACGTCGATTAAATTCACTTTAACTTGGAACATTGACGATTTGTAAGTTCCTTGACGAAAACTCATTGTTTGCCATGTTGGACGAGCTGTGCACATTTGTTGCTTTCTTCCACTTTCGTTCCATTTTTTCACCTATTAAAAAAATTTTCATTTTAATTTTTATTTTAATTTTTAAAAAAATATTTTAAAATTTTTCTTTTAATATTTTTAATTTTTCTTTTAATTTTAAACTTATTTGAACTTACAATTATTTTAACATCCCCCTTTTTTTGGTGATAAAATTTTCAAACGAAATATTAATATTATTTGAAAGATTTCTCTCACCTGTCTTTGGACTTCGCGAACTTTTTTCCCATGTTCCGTTGGTGCTGTACTTAAACGAAAAACAATCCAATTTCTCGTGTAGTTGAAAATTTCATAGACAAATGAAATTGGTAGTAGAAAAAATATCACGAAAATCCAACGGTGATTTACCATCAGATATTCAAGAATACTATTCTCCCCCATTTTTTCCCGTCAGTTCTGCAATTACGATTTTCGTATTTCTATTATTTTAAGGTTATAAAAAAAAAGTTTCCACTCTTTTTTCTTCAAACGTATTTTTTTTTTACTTTTTTCACACTTTTTTTTATTTATTTTATTTCATTTTGCTGATAAATTTTGTTTCATGATATTGATTTATTATTATATTTATATCTATCTGTATATTAATTAATAATTTATTAATTAATATTTACTTTCTTTACAATAATTTTTTTTGCAAATTAAATTAATTTTTTGGAGATAAAATATCTTGGAAAAATAATTTTGAAAATACGTATTTTTTTATTATTGTTTTTATAATTATATTTTTATTATTATAGTTTTATAATTATAGTTTTATAATTATATTTTTATAATTATATATTTGAAAATATATTTGAAAATTTTACCCTTTGAACTGGATCACTCGGCAAGTGAAAAAAAGAAGTGATCAATTCGTGCTTTATAAAATGGTTAAATCCTTATCTCTTATCGTGAATTTAATAATTTGCCACGTCGAGAAATTTGGCGATTATAATTGAACTGATTAGGAATTTTTGTGAAAAACAAGAATTTTTATATCAATTTAAATTATATATTCATTTATTTACAAATTTTTGAAAATTTGACACCTGTTATTTTTTATAGCTCTTTAATAACAATTATTGCTTTGTTTTTTAATTTTTTTTCTTTGCAAAAAATATGAATCAAAAAATTTATTTATATAATTTTTATCATTATCTATTTTTTTCTCTTTATTGAATTAATCAGTTTATCAATATCAATAATTTCTCCTTGGATAGATTTTTATTTAAGTTATTTATTTTTTGAAATTCCCTCTCAAATTTATTTTATATTTTTTTTCTTATATTTATTTATTTATTTATTTTACTGTCGAAAAACTTACAATAAATTTTTTTTTCAATTTTTGTCTAAAGTCAAAAATATAGTTTAAAAAAAAAATGAAAAATTGTTTATAAAAATTTCTTTACTAAAGGCTAAAGGTGCGAGGAGTGGTGGTTAATTTAGCTCCATTAGAACGGTTTATAAAAATAGTTGAGTTTAATGACTCAAGCAATTGAATAAAATTAGAACACTCGGGAGTTTATCGTTTGCACACTAAATATCTATTATATAATAATTTTGAAAGATGAAAAAATAATAAAAAAAAAAAAATTTTTTTCTACTCCAAAAATAATTTTTTTTATTTTTTACTTTCGAAAATCTTTTTTTTTGCTTTTAATTATACTTTTAATTTCTTCTTTTTTTGTAAAATTATTACCTAATATTAGAATTTAAAAAAACTAAATTAAAACTTCTTTAAAAAAAATTAGTTTTTAACTTTTTTAAACTCGAGTTATATTTCGCGCCAATAATGTGCGCATGTCCAATTTGTGAGTTTGCGCAGAACGGTCTTAAGATGCGTACCTAACCTTAAATTTGATAAAAATAGCAAATGTGATTGGTTATTAAAAAACTTTGCGCATGCGAATTAGCTGAGAATTAAAAGCCGAAAATTTCCGAAGACGATTCTCGTTCTCTTAATTTTCATTTCGTATTGTTTCGTGGTGAACACACACACACGCTCTTGTGCAAGAAAACGACAGCGTCGGCGCGACGCCAATTGAAATCAGGGGAAAAAAGTAAAATTGTGTGGGCGCGTCTTGGCTTCGAATGTGAAAACCGTCAAACGCATAATATCAAAGAAAACAACAATAAACTTGTTAAACAAATGAAATTGTGAATTCTCAATTATATTGGAATATCGAGGGATAATTGTTGATTTTTTGACGGTTATACTTGGCAAAGTGTTCGTGAATGTTTTTAAGTGCAGTTTGTATGGGAATGCAATAGTTGGAGTAGCAGTTGAGAGAAACGGACGTTTTAAGAGCGGGCGGTTCCCACGTCCCAGTGCAACAAGTGTCATTAAACGTGAAATATCAGGAATTGTGTGGGTTGGCACATTTTTGATAAAATGGGGTGCGCTGTGAGCACCACCGGTGAAAAAGAAGCAGCTGAAAGATCTAAGAAAATAGACAAGGATTTAAGAGCCGATGGAGAACGCGCTGCCAGTGAGGTCAAGCTCCTGCTACTTGGTAATCTCCTTTTTTTTCTCATTTTACTTGAGTTGTGTCCGAATCTTTCATGTCAATTTCCCAACTGTAAAAAGAATTTAATTATCAAACGTCGAGGAACGTAATTAATAAGCATGAAAATCGTATAATTCGTATACTGTTAATTCGTTTCACTTTTGTTTCTAAATTTAACGGTTTCTAAATTCGATTAACAATTAATAATATGTGGGAAATAGTGTGGGAACTAAATTGTTTCTCTAACAATCATTTTCATTTGTTTTCAAATGAAACTTTAATGAAAAAGAAAATCGAAGTTGATTCATCGAAAATTTATTTTAAACATGATTCATAAAATAATTCTGGAAATTCTAAATCAAAATGAGAAAAGTGAAAAATATTCGATAGACACGTTTTCTTGTCTTGAAAGATAAAATTATTTTACCATTTTTCTTAAATACTTTGATAAAATGGAAAGAAATAGAGAAATTGACAATTACATAAATAATGAAACAATTAGACGAGTTCGACAATTAAGATTGCAATTATAATCGTGTTGATGATTTAAAAGACATGCTGATGATTCATAATAGGCTTATATACGAGTTCCCTTTACTCATTCTTTTTTTCATTGACATGAATAATTTGAGATAATTCTCTTCTTTTTTGATTATTAAAACAGATGAAATTATATATATTTAATAATCGTTTCTTTTTGTTTCTCTAAATTAACAGGAGCTGGAGAATCCGGAAAATCGACGATAGTAAAGCAGATGAAAATAATTCATGAGACTGGTTACAGTAGAGAAGAATGTGAACAATACAGACCTGTTGTTTACAGTAATACAATTCAAAGTCTCATGGCAATAATAAGAGCCATGGGACTACTTAGAATTGATTTCGCCGATCCTAGTAAAAAGGTATTTTTTAAAAATTTAATTAATTTTATTAAATTCACTACAGTAATTATTTTAAATTTATAGTTTATAATATTATAAAAACAGGTCTTGGATATTGACTTTTTCGATTTTTTTCCGACCATTTTCAAAAAATGCGTCTTTATCGACTTTTCTTCCAAGTTTTGACACAAAAACCACATTTTTGGTATAAAATGCAATTTATTTCGATTTTTGTCGTGTAAAAAGTATAAATATAAAGAAATCTTTGAAAAATTATTTTTGAATGATTTTTCTAATTAATTTTTTTAAATATACAATTAAAAAATTGTTCAATAATCGAAATTTTGTAAAATTTAACTGAAAATAATTAATTTTTTCAAGTATTTTATTACAATTTTTGAAAATCAACTTTTGAGGAGTTTTAATTGCAAATTTTGAAAATAATTGAATGCTCAAAAATTTCAATGCAAAATTTCAAGTTTCTAAAAATTATATTAAAATTTTTTTGAAAGAAGTAATACTTACAGAATTTTTTCCTTGTAATTTTTTAGAATTATTTTTAACACTTTGGAGAAAACAATCATGTTCATAATTTTTAATTAAAATTCAATAAAAAATTACATTGTAATATTTTTAAAAAACTGAGTCTTATAATTGTTTCATTATAATTTTTTCATTTTTATTAGATTTATTTTGTAGAAAGATAATTATCTTCAAACAAAATAAATTAAAATTTTTTAAAATTTTCTTATTTATTAAAATTTTGGAGAAATCATGTTCATTGTTAAAATTAAAATTTTTCTTAAAAATTTGATTATTTATTTTTAAATATTTCAAAAATTCAATTATTTTTAAAAGATTTTACCAAATTTTAATTGTTGTTTTCTAAAGTTATTGTGTTTATTCTTGAAATCTAATTTCATTTAAATATTTCATAATTAGATGAACTTCAAAAGATTTTCATTTAAAATTTGTAAAATTTAAATTTTAAATGAATTTAATTAGAAATATAAAAAAAACTTAGATTTAAAAAAAAAATTTTTAACTAAAATTCTTCTCAGAAGTCTAATTTTTTTCAAAAATTTTAATAAAATTCTTGTCAAAATTTTAATTATTTTTAAAAACGTTCCTGAATTCAATGATTTTTAATATCTACTACTTTAATAAAAATTCCTAAAAGAATTCAATTAGTTAAAAAAAAATTTTTCATAAAATTCTAGGCAAACATTTAATTATTTTCATAAATAATAAAAATTTCACAAGAATTCAATTATTTACAAATAATTTTCATATATTATTCAATTATTTTCATAAATAATGAAACTCAATGCTGAATTTCAATTATTTTTAATACAATTTTAATTAAATTTCTCGAAAAGTAAAATTATTCTTAAAAATTTTATTAAAATTTATCAAAGAAATTTAATTATTTTAATAACCTTTGCTACAATTTATTTATTAGAATTTAAGTATTATTTTCAATAAATTTTTTTTTTAATTTCTTTAAAGAATAAGGGGCCGTTCATAAACTACATCACACTATTTTGCATAATTTTTCCACCCCCCCCCCTACCCACGTCACAAATTTTACATGCTTTAGCGCCATTTTTTCTACAGAACGTCACAAAAAATGAATTCCACCCCCCCCCCCCTCTAAGGCGTGACGTAGTTTATGGACGACCCCTAAAATTATTTTCAAAAATTTTAATGAAATTCTTTGCGTAACAATTCAATTTTTTAAAAATAATTTTAATAATATTCTTTAAAGAAATCAAATTATGTTTAAAAATTTACAAAAATTCTCGTCTAAATTTCAATTATCTTTATAAATAATAAAATTTTTCTTCGAAATTCAAATTATTTTCAAAACTTTTAATACAATTCTTGGCAGAATTTCAACTATTTCTAATACAATTTTCTTCAAAGTTCTCGAAAAATGCAATTATTCTTAAAAATTTTATTAAAATTTGTCAAAAGAATTCAATTATTTAAAAATTTGTTGATAAAATTCTTTATGAAAATTCAATTTTAAAAAACATTCAATAAAATATTTATTTTTATAGTTAAATAATTGAATTCTCGTAGAATTTTCTAATAAATATTGATTTAAAAATGAATTTTAAATTAAAATCTCTGAAAATTTGAACTTTTCATACTTATCACTCCGAGTCGAAGACTCGGAGTGATCGATTTCTTCATGTTTTGTAATTATATTTTTATATGTTCTTGAATTTTAAATTTTCGAATATCTTAATTTCTATATAAAAAAAATAATGATTAAATATTTATTTAAAAATGAAGTTATTGATGTTTTCGAATGATTTTCGTTTTAAAAACCTGGAAAAGTCAGGGAATTTGAAAAAAGCAAAAGCGTGGCAACCCTGAAAATAATTTAATTTTGAGAGGGTTATAATTGTAATTTTAAGAAATTATTAAATTTCAGGTTTTAATTTGAAATTTTTCTAACTTTATTTCCCATGGAAAAACAAATAATAATTATTGAAATATTTATTTAACAAAATATTTGAAATTTTGAATAATTGGATTTTTTTTAGGAAACGGCGAGACAATTTTTCATATTGGCATCAGCAGCAGAAGAAGGGGAATTAACACCGGATCTTGTGATGATTATGAGAAAACTTTGGCAAGACTCGGGCGTGCAACTTTGCTTTACACGAAGCAGAGAATATCAGCTTAATGATTCGGCAGCTTATTATCTAAATGCTTTAGAACGTATTTCTCAACCTAGTTATCTTCCAACACAACAAGATGTCTTAAGGACGAGAGTTAAAACAACCGGAATTGTCGAGACGCATTTTTCTTTTAAAGGACTACACTTTAAGTAAGCAAATATTTCCCATAATTTATAATTATTAATATTTCAACTATTTTTCACAATTTATAAAAAATAGTAAAATTAAAACATTAAAAAATAAAACTTAAATAAGGAATTAAAAAAAGAAAGCAAACTTTAAATTGAAAATTATTTTCAGAATGTTCGATGTCGGTGGTCAGAGATCAGAGAGAAAGAAATGGATTCATTGTTTCGAAGGTGTGACAGCAATAATATTTTGTGTCGCTCTCAGTGGCTACGATTTACTTCTAGCCGAAGACGAGGAAATGAATAGAATGATTGAATCAATGAAACTTTTTGATTCTATATGCAACAATAAATATTTCGTTGACACATCGATAATTTTGTTCCTCAATAAAAAAGATCTTTTTGAAGAGAAAATATTGAGAAGTCCATTGACAATATGTTTTCCGGAATATAAAGGTCGCAATACATTTGAGGACTGTGCGTCTTACATCCAAATGAAATTTGAAAATCTAAACAAGAGGAAAGATCAAAAGCAAATTTACACGCATTTTACATGCGCCACTGATACCAATAATATTCAATTTGTTTTTGACGCTGTGACCGATGTTATTATTAAAAATAATCTTAGTAATTGTGGACTTTTAAGTTAAAATCAAAAAGAAAAATATTTTGTACAAAAGCAAATTTTTCCATTGTTTTTATTAATGCAAAGACTGCAAAGAAACTTAAATGATTTTGCAAAAGAAAAATATTGTCTCTCTCTCTCTCTCTGTCTTTCTCTTTTTAAACTGTACAAAAAGAAGAGAAGTAAATATCAAGCATTTAGTAAATGAATGAAAGCTCATAATAAGGTATTTAAATGAAAGAATTAATTAAAATTAATTTCTATTTTGTAAATTGATTTTTGGATTTTAATCTAAATGACTGAAGTTTTTCTTGTGGTCTAATTGAATTGGTGCCAATTCCATTTTATCATCTTCATAATTTAAAAGGCACACTTTTAGATGTGTAATATAGTTTTCTTTTCACAAAAATGCACTGTAATCTCAGATATTATAATTAAGATGAAATGAGCTTTGACTCATTAACTTGCCTCACAATATTGTGCCTTTCTTGACTCCGTACAATGCCTCGAGAGTTCACGTGTATTTATACTTTTTATACGAACTAAACGAATGTTTTTATCATTATAAGATATTCATATAAGCTTATGTTTTATTAACATAAACTTCCCGAGGGAATGTATGACTTTATACAATTTTAATATAAGAAATATCTATATATTATCTATACACACACAAATAAAAAAAAAAACTTTTCATAAGATTGAAATTTTAATTTCTCCCTCTCTGTAGATTAACGTCTAATTTTCGATATTAAAGAATACAAATAAATTTTTTATTGTTATATTATAAATAAAGTTAGTTATTAAATTAATTAAATATTATACCTACATATATCAAATTCTTAATTGTTTGTGTAATATTAACTAATTATTCAACAATAAATTTGTTTAGAAAAATTGTGATAATTACATTTGAATTTATTTGTAATTATTTATAATTATATATTATTTATAATTTTTTTTCAATTTTATTATAATTTAGTTTGATAATTAAGAATTAAACTTTGGTTTTTAATTAATTAGTTACATTTTCAAAAAGATTAATTAACATCTTTAATAATAAATTTAATTCTAAAAATTAAGAAACGCTTTTTTTGATTTGCTATTTTTATTTCACTTTTTCCGTTCTTTTTTTTCATTTATTAAAATTTATTAAATAATTTTTAATAATAATAATTAATAATTTTATTATTAATTGAAATTTTATTTTATTATTTTTAATTATTAAATTATTTAAACTATTTTAAATTAAATTAATTTAATAATAAATAATAATTTTTTCATTTACTAAAATTTATTAAATAAAATAAAAATTAAAAAATTAAAACTTTTTGAATAAATATACAGTAATTAATTTTATGCACATTAATTATTTTCTTTTGTTACAATTTATAATCATTTTTATTATTTATTCTTTTTGTTTTAAATTGGTTTTTTGATTTTAATTTGCTTTTTTAGAAAATTAAACCAATTTTTTTTCGATCTAGAATTTTTTTATTTTAGTAAATTAAAGCAGTTTCTGTTTATTTTTATTTCTATTTATTAGAAAATTAATTTTACGATATACAAATTAGCAAAAACATTCTAGTAAAAAGTATATTTTAAATTTTCCCGCTCATTTAAAGCGACAAATGAGATGTAGGCAAAAGTTGGCACTACTGATTCGCTGCTATGTTCACAGCAGTCGAATGGCAAGATCTAAGATGGCGTCGTTGGAAGAGCTGACGCTTTGTGTGGAACAGAGGATTTAATCTTTTAATAAGGTGTTAATCCTAACAAATATTATGGATATTTAACGGTAATTAAGTTTTGTTTAATCTATTTAATTGAAATATTGTAAAAGTTTACAGGGAAATTAAAAAAAAAGATGAATATTTTTGCAAAATGATCAAATCGTCAATCAGCCTTTGGCAATTTTGTCAGAGTCTTTTTTCACTCGAATCGTGAATATATTATCGCTTACTGTCAACATCTTTACATAAATGAGATTATATTTGCCCATTTAATTAATATTTCGAAAAATTTTAATGAAAATTAGAAAAAAAATTTTCGTAAAATATATGCAATTGTAATGTTGCATACATAACCTCGAAAAATTGGCACATGAACCATCTAGCAGCAATAAAAAGAACTTCTATCAAGTTTTTTCGTATTATTTCCGACAGATGGCTTGTTTGTCACTTAAAATCGTTGAAATATTGTAAAATATTTCTGTAGTTAAAACAATAGGTAGGCTAAATCAGTCTGAATCAATTAAAATTAAAAATAGGAAAAGATTGAATTTATGAAAAATAATTTCTTTTGTTACAAATTTCAAGACAAATTGGCAATGTGTTATCAGGCTGGCAGCTGGACCGGGAAATGACGGAAAATATTGTAAGAATTAGAACAAGTGATACGAATTTTCTAAAAATTAATTTTTAAATAATAAAGTAAATAAAAATGAATAAAATTATTTTTTCTTAGAAAATAAATTTCTAAAAAACCGTATTTTGAATTAATATATTAATATAGATTGAACTTCAAAAAGTTTCAAAATAAAGTTTTAGAAAAGTTGAAAATTGTAAAAAATTTTATTAAAAATTCTGAATAAGTTATAGTTGTTTTGAAATATTTTAGTTAAAATTTCTAAAAAATAATTTAATTGAAATCTTGAAAATAATTTTTAATAAGTTACAGTATTTTTATAAATTATTCAATTTTAAAGAATTTGAAATTTGAAATTTATTGAAATAAATTTTGATACATGAGGAAAAATACATAATAGATATAAAATAATTAAACATTTATTTTAAAAAATCTATTTATGTTCCAAACGATTTTACAACTGAAGATGTTCAAAAAAATGTATTACAAAGATTTTTTGCAATTTTAATTATTTTTGAAGTAAACTGAAATATTTTTATAGTGATTTATATTGATTAACAAACTATCAATATTTACAATACTTTCATCTTTCATGGAATAATTTATTTTTAGAGTTATTCTTTTTGTGTCCATCCTGGTTATCATTTGAGTTGGAATAATTATTTAATAATTATTTCGTTTTATTTTTTAGAGATTTTTTTTATATGAAGCATTGAAGAAATGGCTTTTTTTGAGAATTGAGATTATATCTTTTCTTTTCAGCTCTCTTTGATCTTTGCCAATAAAAAATGGCTTGAAAAATATCAATCTAGCTGAGATCGACGTCCCGTGCAGAAATCGCCACTTTTGTTCCCGATTACCGCCCTGGCCCCGGTCGGGTTTTCATGATCTGGCCCCGACTTCGTGGCCCCGACCAGGACCAGGCCGGGTTTGCCCAAGGATCTACAAACAGCGCACAATGGGATTTTTTTTACAATTTACTGTTCAAAACTGTCTACAGCCTACAATTAATTAACAAATAGTTAACTTTGATTTCTCTCCACTAAAAAATGTTTTTTTCACCTTTTCTTTTTAATTTAAGTTCATTTAAAGAATATTTGTCCTTTTTGATTATAAAATAACTTATTTAAATTGTTATAAACAATATTAATTAACAAATAGTTAACATTGATTCCTATTCCACTAAAATTTTTTTTCACATTTTCTTTTTAATTTAAGTCTATTTAAAGAATATTTGTCCTTTTTGATTAAAAAATAACTTATTTAAATTGTTATAAACAATATATTAAATAACAAATAGTTATGTAACTTATGTTCCTGTCCACCAAAAAAATTTTTTTTCACGTCTACTTTTTAATTTAAGTTCATTTTAAAAATATGTGTCCTTTTTGTTTAAAAAATAACTTATTTAAATGGTTACAAATAATATTAATTAACAAATAGTTAATTTTTGTTCCTTTCCACCAAAAATTTTTTTTTTACGTTTACTTTTTTATTTAGATAATGTTAAAAGACCACGGATATATAATATTAAATATTTAAATAAGTTATATTATAAGCAAAAAAGACATATATTCTTTAAAAGAACCTAAGTAAAAAAGAAAATTTGTAACAAAATTTTTTTTTTGGACAGGATCATAAGTTAACTATTTGTTAATTAATATTGTTTATAACAATTTAAATAAGTTATTTTTTAATCATAAAGGAAAAATATTCTTCAAATGAACTAAAATTAAAAAGAAAATGTAAAAAAAAATTTTTTATTGGAGAGGAATCAAAGTTAACTATTTGTTAATTAATGTTGTTTATGACAATTGAAATATATTACTTTATGGGTTTTTAATTGTCTGCTGGTAATATTGGATTAATTTGAACTGATTTAGAGCATGTGCAGTAACGGAATAAGAAAATAAACGTCCGTTTTTAAAAAATTGTGTTAATTTGTTAACTTTGATTGAAATTTGAAAATAAAAATTATAAACAATTAAAAACTCAAAAATTGGCCTCGAGGGATGTCTTAAGAATTTATTCTCCTTTAATTTAAAATAATAGGACAAACGCACCAATTGTCGAGGGTGAACCATTTGTCGATGTTATCATGGTAATAACCAAAAATATTGCATAAAATGTTAAATTTATTTGTGGTTACAATATTAACATTATTTTTGACATTTATAACTCTTAAAAACTCTTATTCATTTTTCACACTTAAATTGAAATTCCATGTTTAAGGCAAAAAAATAAATTATTATTAATTAATAATTTTTACACTGCAAAAACTATCGTCTTCAAAACGTCTTATTTTAAGACATTAGACGTTTTGAAAACGTCTAGTCTGGAATAAATGACTAATTCATCTGTCTTTTATGCAAAGTGTCTAAAAATTTGAGACACTTCTTGCGTCTTACAAATGTAAACAAGTCACTTTCAGTGCTTATAATTTAAGACATGTAATGTAGACGGTAAAAGTGTCTATATTTAAGTAATTGTTGCTAATTTAAGACGTTTTCGAAGTAAGACACTTTGAATAAAAGACATTTTGTGTATTCGAGTATCTTCGGTAATATTCGTCTTGCCTCGTCTCGATGAAAGTTTCCCGCGCAATATCAATGCATACATGCATTTTTAGGTTATGTATCGATTCAAGCAGTAAATTTCATCTGGATGAAGACACTTTAAACGTCTCCAAAATAGTCACTTTTAATGTCTTCCTAAAAGACATCCCAAAACGTCTTAAAAATAAGGACAAAAGTTTCTCAAATATAGACACCTGTTTTTGCAGTGTAGTATTATTGTGAATTATTAATAATAAAAAAATTTTTATTGTTTTAAAAAATAGTTAAATTATAAATAATAGAGAATAAATAATTAAATTAATAATTTTTACCATATTATTATGATAAATATATTAATTTATATATATATATATATATATATATATATATATATATATATATATATATATATATAACATACATTTTTAATAATTTTTCTATAAATAAATATGATACAGTCAATTTATTATGATAACACTGTATATAACGGTCCTATGATTCAAAAGGAAGTTTAAGCGAGGTCGCTTCCAAGCTTGCGTGGCTATGCGGTATGTGTATTCGACTTGCGTCCTCGAGGTCTAGGGTTCGATCCCCCGTGCGTGCGATATTTTTCCGTCTTAGTTTTAAGTGTTTTGTGTATAATTCTTAATAATGTTACATAAAATATAGGTTTAAATAATTATTAACAATAATAATAATAAATTAGGCATTAATTTAAATAAGATAGTCTGTCTAAATTAATGAAAGAAAATAAGAAAAATATATTTTTTAAAAACTTAGTTCAATACAAGCAATTCTAATAATTATTTACATTTTTAATGACACTCATAAAAGTTTATTTACTACAAAAATATTAATAATATTATTAATATTGAAGTAAATACTCCCCATGCTTTAATAATCAAATAACGAGCTTTATTTAATAAAATGCAGTCAGTTTTGGATTTCTACCTGGGTAGCGAAAAGATCGGGGGAAATCCCATGGCCCCGACCGGGTCCCGACAGGGCGGCCAGATCGGGCAAAGTGCCATGGCCCCGGTCGGTTTTAGTGTTTCAACCAGGCCGGGGCCAGGTCGGGTTGCCAGATCGGGGCCCGGTTTGTCCCGATCTGGCCCCGACCTGGCCCCGGTCAAAATTTCTGCACGGGGTTATTTGAGGGAGTTCATAGAAGTTGAGTATATTGAATAATTAAAAAAATACAAAATGGTGATAAATTAAATTAAAATTTAAATAAATAAAAGATAAATTTATAATTTTGTAAAAAAAATGTAAATTGTAAATAATTATTATTAATTATATTATTTCATGAATAAATTTTTCTTTTTTAGTTTTCTTCGCTTTTGGTTTTCTCCTTTCTTGAAGCTTGGAGACAATTCATAGAAGTTGAGTATATTTTTTATTATTTTAATAATTTAAAAAAATATAAAATGTTGACGAATTATTTGTTAGAAAAAAATTGTATTATTTATTTGAATCTTTATAATATAATTTATTTCATGAATAAATTTTTTCTTTTTCAGTTTTCTTCGCTTGTCGTTTCGTCTGGACTTAGACATTTTTGGAAGGATTTTGTGAAAGTTGAGTATATTTTTATTAATTTTACAATTGGAAAATATAAAATACGGATGATATGTTTCTTGGGGAAAAAATTACATTATTTACATATTTATATTTTTATAATTATTATAATTTATTTCATGAAAATTTTTTTCTTTTTCAGTTTTCTTCGTTTCTCGTTACGTCTGGATTTTGATTTTCCTGGTGGAAATTTATGGAAGTTGAGTATATTTATTAATTAATTTAGTAATTGAAAAAGTAGAAAATGTAAACGAAGTGTTTTTTGAAAAAAATTTTTTTATTATATTTTGAAAAATTTCTAGTTCTATTATAATTTAATTCATGAATACATTTTTTCTGTTTCAGCTTTCCTTTCTTCCTTTGGTTTTTTTCTTTTCTTTTTTTTTTTGCTTTCTTCATCGTTTCTCTATTAGCCTGGAAGAAGGTGTACAGCATCTGGAGCCTGAAGAGAAATTTGAGTCATTTGCACCAGGTCTCCTCGTTATTGGTTTATGCGTCTAAATTTCAATTTAGATTATAAGCTAGAGGAGGGATCTCCTGGTGTAAATGTCTCGAAGACTATCCTCCAGCTCCAGTCATCGTTGGAGGAATTCATGGACTTTGTTTTATCTTCATTGTTTCTCATGACAGTTTGAGTCCACAATAGCCAACTATTTATTACAAATTAGCTATTTTAAATAAATAGCATCTCTTCCATAGGAAAATTAATTAAAAAATCAAGAATCAATTTCTAAGTATCGATTAAAAAAATATTTGTCTATTGTGGACTCACCTGTCAATGAGAAGGATCTATGAGCAATGCTGCCTTGGCTCTTCATCATTTTCTTCGCGGGAGTTGCTGATTCGGTGAGTCTTTTTAATATTAAACAATATAGTGACAACACTGACACAAATAATTTCGTGTAAAATTAAATAAATTTATTTATATTTTCACTTTTTATAAACTTTTATTATTATTATCAAAAATAGGAGTTTTAAACTGTCACGCAGCACGCTGGTTTCGAATCTTTTTCGCAGGGCCCTCCCTCCCCCACCCTGGTTATTATAGGATTGTTTCCCAATTTCCCTTAGTCGCGTGACAGTTTATAAACATGCCTATAATTTTTTAACATAAAAGTTTATAATTTAATTACAATTTTCTTTATTAACTGAATGTTTTAATGTTAATGATAATGATAAATTATTGAATTATATTAATGTTGTTTTATTGGAGCGAAAGTTTTAGAAAATATTAATATTTGTGTCAGTTTCAAAAATTTTTCACAACTCATTTCATTTCATACTTCCTCATATTTGTATAATTTAATTCTTTATAATAAAATATTCTATAATAAAATAAAAAATAAATTTTTAAAACAATCAAATAAATTAGTTTTGTTGTAGTTTTTCGAATGTATAAATCTAATTAGAGTTAATTGTAATAGTTAATTTTTTCCTTTGTTGAACATAGTTTTATTTATTTATTTAAAAAGTTTTACTAGTTTTAAAAATTTGTAATTTTCTTGTTTTTTTTTAAAAAAGAAATTCGTAATAAACGTAACATATTTATTAATTTAAAAATAAAATTTAATAGTTTAAAAATAATTTTTGCAGAATTTTTGTAGACTAATAAACCATACCATCTTTCTTCTTTTGAGTGATTTTCAGATTTTGAGTTCAGGTGACGGAATCTCGCCCCGGGGCGCGTTATCCCTAGTGTAGGAATTTGCACCTGGGCGGTATGTGAGAGAACCGTGGAGTGTATGCGTTTAGTTAGGGATTTTCAGAAAATGCATTTATTTAGATAGTTTTTTGTACGATGAGTGAAATAAAGTTTTTTCGTTTTCAATATTAACAGTCGGTTTTTAATTTATGCGGTTAGGTAGGCTATTATAGTAGAAGTCGCGAAGTAGGGATTTTTTGTGTGTGTTAATGTTTCTATTTTCTTCTCTTTTTTCTTCTTCAATATTCATTCATTTTTTAGTTCAGTAGATTGCAAGAATGTTTAATCAAATATTAATTATACTTGTAAACCCTCTGCTATTGTTAACTTATCCCCACTCTATCGATAGTCCCCACCAATCGTCCAATCTGACGTTTTTTGACAATAACCATACCGTTAGCAACAGCAGAGGGTTAATTCATTTCTATATTATCTTTAATTTGTTTGATGATAGAAAGACACTTATGAAGTAACTAAATAAATAATTAATTAATAAAATTAAAAGACAATTAATCATTTAAGTTTTAAAATTAATTAAATAATTAAAAATAAATAACTGGATTATTTAAACGTAATTATTACGATCGTCGGTTATCAGCATTGATTCCAAATATTAGAATATAACACAGATATATTAGAAGATATTAACTGGATTTCTTGCAATCTACTTTCCCGTGTAGAAAAATACAAAAATTGTCCCAAATTTTAAATGTAAAACGAACGGACATTGGTCTCAAATTGGCTTATTTTTTAGCTATATTCAAGCCGCATGATTTCCTAACTGGGCCCCTAATAGTGCCTGATTGAAATTTCTACACGGATTTGCACGAAACTTAATTTTTTCCTGTCACTATATTGTTTTCAAATATTTTATAAACTATATTTTGTTGAATTTATGTAACAATATCAAACTGATATTGTAGTTTGTATATTTGTTTCTATTTCTGTCTATGATTGTATATTCTTAAATAATATGTTTACTTTCATGCTTATTTATTTATCGAGAATTTATTTTCTCCTTAAAAAAAATAAAGAAATTCAATACAAAATACTATATACAATAAACAATAAGGAAATTAATTAAATTCCAGGGTGTCCAGCGGTAAGGGAAAAGTCTTGATAATTTTTATACTGTAAAAACTTAGGAGATATATTTTAAAATTTTACTAAACAATAAAAAAATTTTAGAAAATTAAAAACTTTTCCTGAGATACATTCTTAAGTTAGGGACCGAAATTATAATAAGGATTGAGCCTTACACAATCCTGAAGGATAGAATATTTTATTTTAGATTTGAAGTTGTAGCACCTCAACCCGAACGCTATCGGCAAAAAATCTGATTAATAGTAGGGACTTAAACTCATGCAATCCTGAAAAATTGAATTTTTTTATTTCAGATTTTAAGTAGTAGCACCTCCACCCGAACGCAACCAGACAATTAGAATTTAGTAAACCAGAAATAAAAAATTTATTTCTTTCAAATTTAGCGATTCTAATCATCTGAAAATCACCTGAGTTTTAGTAGGGACTGAGCCCTACACAATCCTGAAAAATAGAGAATTTTATTTAAATTTTTAAGTAGTAGCACCTCCACCCGAACGCTATCAGACAATCAAAATTTGGTAAACAAGAAATGAAAAATTTATTTTTTTAAAATTAAACGATTCTAATCATCTGAAAATCACCTGAGTTCTAGTTGGGACTGAGCCCTACACAATCCTGAAAAATAGAGAATTTTATTTAAATTTTTAAGTAGTAGCACCTCCACCCGAACGCTATCAGACAATCAAAATTTGGAAAAAAACAAATTAAAAATTTATTTTTTTAAAATTAAACGATTCTAATCATCTAAAAATCACCTGAGTTCTAGTAGGGACTGAGCCCTACACAATCCTGAAAAATAGAGAATTTTATTTAAATTTTTAAGTAGTAGCACCTCCACCCGAACACTATCAGACAATCGAAATTTGGAAAAAAACACATTAAAAATTTATTTCTTTCAAATTTAATAATTCTAATCATCTGACAATTACCTGAGTTCTAGTAGGGACTGAGCCTTACACAATCCTGAAAAATAGAGAATTTTATTTAAATTTTTAAGTAGTAGCACCTCCACCCGAACGCTATCAGACAATCAAAATTTGGTAAACAAGAAATGAAAAATTTATTTTTTTAAAATTAAACGATTCTAATCATCTGAAAATCACCTGAGTTTTAGTAGGGACTGAGCCCTACACAATCCTGAAAAATAGAGAATTTTATTTAAATTTTTAAGTAGTAGCACCTCCACCCGAACGCTATCAGACAATCAAAATTTGGTAAACAAGAAATGAAAAATTTATTTTTTTAAAATTAAACGATTCTAATCATCTGAAAATCACCTGAGTTTTAGTAGGGACTGAGCCCTACACAATCCTGAAAAATAGAGAATTTTATTTAAATTTTTAAGTAGTAGCACCTCCACCCGAACGCTATCAGACAATCAAAATTTGGTAAACAAGAAATGAAAAATTTATTTTTTTAAAATTAAACGATTCTAATCATCTGAAAATCACCTGAGTTCTAGTTGGGACTGAGCCCTACACAATCCTGAAAAATAGAGAATTTTATTTAAATTTTTAAGTAAATGCACCTCAACCCGAACGCTATCAGACAATCAAAATTTGGAAAAAAACACATTAAAAATTTATTTCTTTCAAATTTAATAATTATAATCATCTGACAATTACCTGAGTTCTAGTAGGGACTGAGCCCTACACAATCCTGAAAAATAGAGAATTTTATTTAAATTTTTAAGTAGTAGCACCTCCACCCGAACGCTATCAGACAATCAAAATTTGGTAAACAAGAAATGAAAAATTTATTTTTTTAAAATTAAACGATTCTAATCATCTGAAAATCACCTGAGTTCTAGTAGGGACTGAGCCCTACACAATCTTGAAAAATAGAGAATTTTATTTAAATTTTTAAGTAGTAGCACCTCCACCCGAACGCTATCAGACAATCGAAATTTGGAAAAAAACACATTAAAAATTTATTTCTTTCAAATTTAATAATTCTAATCATCTGACAATTACCTGAGTTCTAGTAGGGACTGAGCCCTACACAATCCTGAAAAATAGAGAATTTTATTTAAATTTTTAAGTAGTAGCACCTCCACCCGAACGCTATCAGACAATCAAAATTTGGTAAACAAGAAATGAAAAATTTATTTTTTTAAAATTAAACGATTCTAATCATCTGAAAATCACCTGAGTTCTAGTTGGGACTGAGCCCTACACAATCCTGAAAAATAGAGAATTTTATTTAAATTTTTAAGTAAATGCACCTCAACCCGAACGCTATCAGACAATCAAAATTTGGAAAAAAACACATTAAAAATTTATTTCTTTCAAATTTAATAATTATAATCATCTGACAATTACCTGAGTTCTAGTAGGGACTGAGCCCTACACAATCCTGAAAAATAGAGAATTTTATTTAAATTTTTAAGTAGTAGCACCTCCACCCGAACGCTATCAGACAATCAAAATTTGGTAAACAAGAAATGAAAAATTTATTTTTTTAAAATTAAACGATTCTAATCATCTGAAAATCACCTGAGTTCTAGTTGGGACTGAGCCCTACACAATCCTTAAAAATAGAGAATTTTATTTAAATTTTTAAGTAGAAGCACCTCAACCCGAACGCTATCAGACAATCGAAATTTGGAAAAAAACACATTAAAAATTTATTTCTTTCAAATTTAATAATTCTAATCATCTGAAAATTACCTGAGTTCTAGTAGGGACTGAGCCCTACACAATCCTGAAAAATAGAGAATTTTATTTAAATTTTTAAGTAGTAGCACCTCCACCCGAACGCTATCAGACAATCAAAATTTGGTAAACAAGAAATGAAAAATTTATTTTTTTAAAATTAAACGATTCTAATCATCTGAAAATCACCTGAGTTCTAGTAGGGACTGAGCCCTACACAATCCTGAAAAATAGAGAATTTTATTTAAATTTTTAAGTAGTAGCACCTCCACCCGAACGCTATCAGACAATCAAAATTTGGTAAACAAGAAATGAAAAATTTATTTTTTTAAAATTAAACGATTCTAATCATCTGAAAATCACCTGAGTTCTAGTAGGGACTGAGCCCTACACAATCCTGAAAAATAGAGAATTTTATTTAAATTTTTAAGTAGAAGCACCTCAACCCGAACGCTATCAGACAATCAAAATTTGGTAAACAAGAAATGAAAAATTTATTTTTTTAAAATTAAACGATTCTAATCATCTGAAAATCACCTGAGTTCTAGTAGGGACTGAGCCCTACACAATCCTGAAAAATAGAGAATTTTATTAAAATTTTTAAGTAGAAGCACCTCAACCCGAACGCTATCAGACAATCGAAATTTGGAAAAAAACACATTAAAAATTTATTTCTTTCAAATTTAATAATTCTAATCATCTGAAAATCACCTGAGTTCTAGTTGGGACTGAGCCCTACACAATCCTGAAAAATAGAGAATTTTATTTAAATTTTTAAGTAGTAGCACCTCCACCCGAACGCTATCAGACAATCAAAATTTGGTAAACAAGAAATGAAAAATTTATTTTTTTAAAATTAAACGATTCTAATCATCTGAAAATCACCTGAGTTCTAGTTGGGACTGAGCCCTACACAATCCTGAAAAATAGAGAATTTTATTTAAATTTTTAAGTAGTAGCACCTCCACCCGAACGCTATCAGACAATCGAAATTTGGAAAAAAACACATTAAAAATTTCTTTCTTTCAAATTTAATAATTCTAATTATCTGAAAATTACCTGAGTTCTAGTAGGGACTGAGCCCTACACAATCCTGAAAAATAGAGAATTTTATTTAAATTTTTAAGTAGTAGCACCTCCACCCGAACGCTATCAGACAATCGAAATTTGGAAAAAAGCACATTAAAAATTTATTTCTTTCAAATTTAATAATTCTAATCATCTGAAAATTACCTGAGTTCTAGTAGGGACTGAGCCCTACACAATCCTGAAAAATAGAGAATTTTATTTAAATTTTTAAGTAGTAGCACCTCCACCCGAACGCTATCAGACAATCGAAATTTGGAAAAAAACACATTAAAAATTTATTTCTTTCAAATTTAATAATTCTAATCATCTGAAAATTACCTGAGTTCTAGTAGGGACTGAGCCCTACACAATCCTGAAAAATAGAGAATTTTATTTAAATTTTTAAGTAGTAGCACCTCCACCCGAACGCTATCAGACAATCAAAATTTGGTAAACAAGAAATGAAAAATTTATTTTTTTAAAATTAAATGATTCTAATCATCTGAAAATCACCTGAGTTCTAGTAGGGACTGAGCCCTACACAATCCTGAAAAATAGAGAATTTTATTTAAATTTTTAAGTAGTAGCACCTCAACCCGAACGCTATCAGACAATCAAAATTTGGAAAAAAACACATTAAAAATTTATTTCTTTCAAATTTAATAATTCAAATCATCTGACAATTACCTGAGCTCTAGTAGGGACTGAGCCCTACACAATCCTGAAAAATAGAGAATTTTATTTAAATTTTTAAGTAGTAGCACCTCCACCCGAACGCTATCAGACAATCAAAATTTGGTAAACAAGAAATGAAAAATTTATTTTTTTAAAATTAAACGATTCTAATCATCTGAAAATCACCTGAGTTCTAGTAGGGACTGAGCCCTACACAATCCTGAAAAATAGAGAATTTTATTTAAATTTTTAAGTAGTAGCACCTCCACCCGAACGCTATCAGACAATCGAAATTTGGAAAAAAACACATTAAAAATTTATTTCTTTTAAATTTAACGATTCTAATCATCTGAAAATCACCTGAGTTCTAGTAGGGACTGAGCCCTACACAATCCTGAAAAATAGAGAATTTTATTAAAATTTTTAAGTAGAAGCACCTCAACCCGAACGCTATCAGACAATCGAAATTTGGAAAAAAACACATTAAAAATTTATTTCTTTCAAATTTAATAATTCTAATCATCTGAAAATTACCTGAGTTCTAGTAGGGACTGAGCCCTACACAATCCTGAAAAATAGAGAATTTTATTTAAATTTTTAAGTAGTAGCACCTCCACCCGAACGCTATTAGACAATCAAAATTTATTGAAAAAAGACATTAAAATTTATTTCTTCATGCTGTTTTGGTATATTATATGCAATCAATTATATAGTTTTTTCTGACTTTGATGAATCTATGTCTGAGTATATGGTGTACTGTATTCGAATTAGTGTATTAGCTTTAAGAGTTAGTGAAATCTTTCTGAATTGTTATACTGACATTTGCTTGTTGCTGTTATGATTGAAGCAAAATATTTCTCTAAAAGAAGCAAATTTTTTATACCTTTTTGCATGTTCACAAACCATTTCTAAAACGGTCGTATCGTGTGATCTGTTAATGACTGGAAATGCAGCAATCTGTTTTTTATTGTAAATGACTTATTTTTCTCTTCGTGCAAGAGTTGGTGATTTGTTATATATATAATTTCTTTTTTCGATAAATGTAGAATTAATATCATGATATAAGCTGCAAATCAACACATATCTGTTGAGATTGTAAACCTTAAAGTTGTAGCAACTTTAAGACAAGTAAATATTTTAGTCGCTTAAAAGATAATTTTCTTAATTTGAAATTTGATTTTTCACTTGAAAAATCAAAAAATAAGCAATGAAATTTTCTACACAATTATTTTTTTATTATAACTTATCATATATTTTACAATAAATATAATATAGAGTTTTTAAATAATTATCGAAAAACATTTATTAAACAATAAAAATGCAAAATATTTTGCATCGTAGAAAAATGATTGTATAAACGTAATTATGTAAGTAGTTTTGTGCTTGAAAATGACAAGGACAGTAAACACAGAGTGTGAAAAATGTTGATTTTCCTTTTTTTATGTGACAATAAATTATGAAATGAATATGAATTAAATTTTTGTTTTTCGACACAATTTGCTTTTGTTAAATTTATATTGTTTAAAGTATAATAGATTCCTTAGCATTCTCTATATATTTTTGTGGTTAAAATATACATTAGTATACATATACATATTATATTGTATAATTGTATAACATGTTTATTTTAAATACGATTCTCGATTACTTCAACTATATACGTTTATATAATTCATTCTAAATTCTAAACATCATACCTATGCAATGAGAAAAAAGTATATATAATTTTCAGTTATTAAAAAAATATGTTTGTTTACGAATTATTGTGCATGAAAGAATATTAATTTTTGTATTTTTCATTAAATAATTTTTTTTCAAATATCTAATGTAATATTCGTACTTATAGTAATTTTAAATTAGAAATTAAAATTGCAATAATATTTCAAAATTTTCAAAATTTCAAATTATTAAAAGATTTTGTTTTCTTAGATAAATTAATTTTTTTAAAGCTTGATTAATAATACTTTTTCGAAATTTGTAAAAAAGGATTAAATTATATTAATTTCTCATTGCATCATTAACATTAATTACATAATTCAAAATAGTTTTCAATGTCAGACGGATAAAGCACTTTTCAAAGCCACAATAACTATTGAGGACATAAGCGTAATATGATTGTACTTGTTCTTTTATATAAAATTAAAATATTTTAATAAGAATAGAAATTTTCTTAAAATGAATAAAATACAATTTTTTAACTTAATGCCTAAAAGATTTCATAAAATCGGAAAGTATTAAAAAATACGCAGTCAGAAATGTGTTTTTCACCATGACATTTCAAGGTTTCGTAAAAAATATATTATTGTTGTATATCAGTATAATAGGCACATTTATATTGTATATATAATATTTCAAAATTATTTTGAAATATAATGTAAATAATTTTTCTTTAAGTACATAGACTTTTCGTTTTTTGAAAATTCAGTTCAATTGATAAGAAAGAGTAATAACACGACATTTTTGACATTACTTAGTGTGCGTAGATAAGTATTTTAGAGTATATTGTAGAAGTTAATTTAATGTATATATACTAATAATGGCAGTATTTAGAAATTATTTGTAGAAAGTTTTTTTTTTAATAGCAACACCATTCGAGAATTTTTTTTTCTTTTCATTTAATTGATGTTTTTAGAAATATTTTTTATTCTTTAAATATTTATTATGTGTCATTGATTTTGTAATTGTACTTTATAATTTTGTTATTTTTACATTGTAAATGTAAAGTTTTCTGAAATAATTTCTAACTGATTGTGAGTTTGTGTATTTTTTATGAAACCGATAGTACACTGATGGGAAAAAAAATATGCTATTAAATTAATATTTTCTTTAAAAACATATTTTTTCCATAGTGTATAAATAGAAATTATAATATTGCGATTTTTTTATAAAAAAAAAATTTATAAAATAGGACTTTTATGATTAATGGCTTTTTTAAAACTTAAAATACTGAGTAACTTTAAGTTGAATGAGGTTCTACTGTTTGTTGATTTGAATTTGTAAAAATTTGTTTTATGAAATCCGCTAAAATGAGATTAGTGTAATTCACTCAGATGGGATAAAAATGTTGATTTCATCTTATTCACGTTCCACTTACAGAGGTTCAATCGTAGGATAAAATATTTAATACAATTTTTAAAATTAGAAAATCGTTCTAATGCTCTGTAAAAGTGGAAAATTCGTGTTTTTAAATTGTCATCCAATTATTTCTATATGGTCATGGTAAAATTTATTTACTAAATTAAAATTTTCATTAAAAAAAAAAGACTTTATGTGTGTGTCAAACCATCATCAATGTTTTTATAATCCTCTGTAAGAACGGAAAGCGATGATGACACTTAAGAGGTAGAGAACTGCATTGACCAGTGCACAGATCTGAAAAAATTAATTATTATACACAATAATTGAAAATCATAATTAAATTCATTCCGTATAATTTGAGTCATTATTTTTTTGTTTTTTCTTGTTATTATTCTCCCATTTTATGGGAATTATCTCAATATTTAAACATCTTCTTTATAAATATCAGAAAAAATCTAATTCTTCAAAAAGTGGGGTTCAGGTTTAGTTTAGTTTTAGTGAGGGAGTTTATAAATTTTTTGTTGCAATACTTACGGCTGATGCTAAAAGTAGATTGTATTGTTCTGTTGATCGAATCACTCTTTTGTCCATTTTTATAAAGAGAACCACTGCCGTAATTAATATCAGTAAACATGCTAGTCCGTGATAAATTAGTTCCTGAAATTTTATTTTAAAGAATTATAATTATTATGTAATCAATAATAATATTAATATTAATTAATATTAATTTACTCTCTAAATAATTAACTACTCTCTAAATTCTGAATTAGTCACTTTTGACTAACGAAATAGGACCGATTCGTTCACTAAATTAATTAGTAAGCACTTTGACTAATTTTGAGTCAAATCTAGTATATTTAGTAAAATCCACTAATTTAAAATAAAATTAATAATTTAATTAAAAAATTAATTAATTTATTTATAAATTTAATTTAATTTAATTTTTTTAATTAATATTTTTTTTTAATCAAAAACTACTAATTTTAAATCAAGAACTACTAATTTTTAGTAGAATGCTACGAATTCCTTTGTTATAAGGCTAATTTTTAAATTAGTATAATTTAATAAATTAATACGTAGTCTCAAAAAATTAATTAGCAGTTTTCTACTAAACCAATTAGGGGATTTGAATAAAAATTAGTCAAAAGTGACAAATACGGATTTAGAGAGTATAATGTAATAATAATAACATTAGGCAATGATTTTTTAAATTCATTTAAATAAAAATGACATAAAAATAAAAATTCAATTAAATAAATTTTTCTTTTCTTTTTTTTTGGAGTGAAAATACTGCTTCTTGTATTTTGACTCAATATTTTCATGCTATTTTGGAGTATTTAATAAATCACGAAAAATACTTACGAAAACGGTTTTTGTTAAAATAGATTCTGTCGAAATTGATGCTGTGAAACTTAATAGTAATATGAAGGTTGTTATCATAAATGTTGTAACTATTAAAAAGTAAAACAGTGAAGGTGGAATCATAGTATAGGAATAACTATAACCAATGAGGTAATAGTTATCGAATAAATATCCCATTAGTCCAACACATACTATTCCCAGTGCCTGTAAATAATAAATTTGTACACATTAAAAATTGCGTTGAAAAAAATTGAAAATATCATTAAAAAAAATTTTAAATTTAAAATTATAAGCATTCAGTATAAGAGTAGCATTTGATAAATTTTTTCAATAGTAACAATATTTTTTCTATAAATGTAGGAATACATGGGAAATAAGGAGGAACAAATAGGCAATAAATAGGAAATAAATAGGAATAAATGGAAAATAAATAGGAATAAATAAAGAATAGATATAAACAAATAGAAATAAATGGAAAATTAATAGGAATAAATAGAGAATAGATAGAAACAAATAGGAATAAATAGATAATAGATAAAAATAAATAGGAATAAATAGAGAATAGATAGAAACAAATAGGAATAAATGGAAAATAAATAGGAATAACTAGAGAATAGACAGAAACAAATTGGAATAATTGTAAAATAAATAGGAATAAGAAATAAATAGGAACAAATAGAATAAACAAATAGGAGATAAATAGGAATAAAAAGGAAATAAATAGGAACAAATAGAAAATAATTAAGGACAAATAGAAAATAAGTAGGAATAAATTGAAAATAAATAGAAAATTAATAGGAAACAAAATAGGAAATAAATAGGAACAAGTAAATGAAATAACAATAAATAGAAAATAAATGGGAAATGAATAGAAACAAATAGCAAATAAATAGGGAAAAATCGAAAATAAATAGGAACAAATAGAAAATGAATAGAAAGAAATTGGAAATAAATAGGAACAAACAAAATTTTATAAAAATAAATAGAAAATAAATGGAAGATAAATAGGAAATAAATAGAAATAAACAGGAAGTAAGTAGTGAATAAATAGCGCAAAATTTTATGGAATATTTTTACTTATAAAAAATTGTTTTCTAATTATAATTATTTTGGTTTCATAATTATCAAAACAAAAACCAAATAACACAATTAGCATACAATTGAACTATTATTAAGGTGCTTTAAAAAAATCTCATGTAGGAATTTCATTTGGAAATGAATTGAATTTTAAAATAATGTGTCATAGGATAATTTTTATTGAAATTTGCATTTAAACACACATACCAATTCAAGGACTTTTAAAAGTCCACTCCATGATTTCAAGTAGCCAGTATTAATGATGATAGCTGATGAACTGCTGGTCACAGTTTGTGTTCGAATTGTCACGGAATGAGACATTTTTAGGCCTTAATTTACTTGCTGAAATTAATTAAAAAAATATTTCATTAGGCATTTTTTTTCAATAACAATAATAATAATAAAATAGGTGACGAATTTTTTGACTCATTTAGGTATTGTCGATAATAATTCAAGTTGTAAAAAAATATTCTTCCTATATGTATGATTATGAATAATCTCGTTATATGTGAAAAAATTATGCTCTTTTATAATTCTTATCAAACCGAATTAAGTTATTATAAGTTCTGAGTCACCATGTATTTTTGAATGTGATTTTAATCTTTTGAATGTGATTTTTATTTAAAAAATTATTATTTTTATGTTTTTGTTTATTATTATTTACTTTTTTTTATTACTTTCAGAGTTATTTTACTGTTTTTTTATCAATTTTTTTAGTACTGAATTAATTTTCCTAAAGTTTTGAAAGTTGAAATGAACGATGATATTTTTTTCTTTTACTTTAAATTTTATTATTTATAAAATATTGTTTTTGTAATTAAAAATTAATTTCTAAGTAAATAATGAATTACAATTCAATTTCGTTGAAATATAATTTTTTAAAACATAAACATAATTTGAAACTTTGTATCTAATTTAAAATATTTCAATTGTTTGTTCATAAAATGTCCATAGAATTACGATATGAACGACGATATTTTTATTACTGTTTTTTGAATTTTATTTGTTTTTTATAATTAAAAAATTATTTTCTAACTTAAATATTGTAATATTTTCTATTTTAGTTTAATAATTTTTATAAATATCGAAAAATATTTCGTTCATTAGAAGCAAAATTATCTATTTTTGTGAAAGAAGAAAAGTTTATTTTCTTTTTTAATATTTTTTTAATTTCTACATTATTTGGAGAAATGAGTTGTTTTTAAAGTTGATATTTCGAAAATAGAAAATTATAATCGTAATGGATGAAATTAAAAGGAAATAACTCTTTAATCATCAGTAATTGTTTGTTTTTTTTTCTTCTTCTTCGTCTTCGTCTTCGTCTACTACCTTCAAGTTGAAGGTATAATTTTCCTTGCTGAGTGTAGGTCGATTAAAATTAGTTGAAAAATTCGTTAAAGGTTACATGTGATTAATGCGAAAAGAATCTGGGCTATTTTCTGCACTTATTACAGTCATTAAAAACAATGTAACTTCCTTCTTTTATTTAAGTCTTTGGTCAAAAGCAATGCGAGCATGCTGTATTCACGTTGAAAGAGGGACAAGGTCGAGATTATTGGAGGTGCGACCTACATATAGCGAAGAAAGCAGGAGTAGTCTCCATGTTTCGTACACAACCAAAATAACCACTATTGATTACTTAACATTTTTTTTTTGCCAAATCAATTTTAATTTTTAATTAAAGAAATAATTTCTTTTTTTTATAATATAAAAAAAATTTAATTTAATAAAATGTGTCTCAACTTTAATATTATTGGTATTAATGTTATTAATACCAATGATAATTAATATTATTATTCGAAAAATAAAAAAAGTTGATTATAATTTGTTTGCAAAATTATAAACCTAAAATCTAAAAATTGCAAAATTTTGCAAATATTTAAATATTTTAAGTTTTTTTTCTTTTCTTTTTCCTAAAATAAAATGAAATTTTCTATATACATATTTATATTGTATTTCTTTACGTTATCTGATACAGTGTATAAAGAATTGCAGATATATACAATATATACGTATATATATTTAAAGCACTCCCATAGTCGCGTCTCTAAGGCGCGTCTCAACAATCAATACTGGCGGTAATAAATTTCATATGAAGCTTTCCATTGATTGCAAATTTTCTCAGATTGCTAAAATAATGAAATTTAATTAAATTTAGGAAATTTATTTTAAAAAATTCAAAAAAGAAATAAATATAAAGTTTTTCAAAGAAGAAGTATTTTGATATTGTATGTATACTCGCTTAGCCAACAGGTGTTGCGCGCACTATATGTATACATATATGTATACATATAAAAAAAGTGTAAACAACATGTTCTGAATCAGCATCGATGTAAAAATATATGACAGTAGAATCTTCAATATAATCACTTTTTATTTTTTAACCTTTCAATCAAGAATGCTTGACAAATTACTCATATTTTTTAATAGTAATTTTTAATATACGCCGCTAATCAATTGTCATTTTCTATTTTTATTTGTCAGATGTAAATCGGTAAATTAAAATTTTTTCTCTTTATTTTTATTTACTGAATTTTTCCATGTACTTTTGATTTTCCTTTTTTTAGAGAAAAATTTTAAGTTTCGAAAATGTTTATTTTAGAGTTTTTCTAAGGATATCAAACTGAGACAAAAAATGAATTAAAATTGTTGCACCGCAACAATTTTGATTCATTTTTTGTCTCAATTTGATATCCTTAGAAAAACTGATTATTTAATTGATAATAATTTGGAATTGAATGGCTATTTCCTCAAAGGATGGCATTTATTTTCATCTGCCCGGAAAAGTGACGTGTATTTATTTAAAATGTTGAACGTTTCGTTTATTTTAAATATAGAATATTGTAAATTAAAATTTTCGGGAGAGAGATTGAGATCATCGGATTCCGAAAAGAAATAAACTTCGAATAATGTACCAAATTTCCTTTTCGCGAGGTGATCCAATGGTATTTTCTTAGAACGCGAAATAACAAGGCGTCATCACGGTTTATTTTTAAGCACGACACCACCATACGTATTATATACATCAATCACATGTAAACAATTTTTTAAATTCCACTTTTTTTTACATATATTAATTGTTGCGAAGAAAAAAAAAACAAATAAAAAACCAAATTAGTCAATTATAAATAATTTTGTAAAAAACTTTTCCTTTTTCCGCATTAAAAACTTGTTTCAGTTTCAATTTTTTGTATTTTCATCAAGATTTCTTTTTGGTAGATTTAAATTTTTGTTTTGTTTTGAAATTTCGTTGATTTCACTTATTTTTAATTTGTTTTTTAAATTTATTAATTTTAGTAGGTATAGTAATTTTTGATATTGGGGAAAATAAAATAGAATTTTTTTGAAATTGAATGAAAGTTTGAAAAATAGTAAAAAATGCTGCGACTGAAGAATTGATCCTTTTGGCATAAAAAATATTTTGCAATGCGAATTGAAATTTTAAAGGGAAACTGTATGCGAAGCCATTGAAATTGACACCGGTTTTTAAATGTTTTAAAATATTTAAAAAAGAAAAATAATTAGGAAAATCAGTAGTGTTTATAATATATTTATATACATGAATGACCAATGACAGACTGACCTTAAAGGCGGGAAATCTGGTCGACTGCTCGCGATTGACTGAAACTAAAAGATCTTCCTTCACAAACCATACACCCGTTACTACACAATATTCTATACGTCATCGATGATATCATCAACCCACGCACACCAACGAATTGTTTTATATACTTTCGTGCTGCAAAAAAATTAAGGCGCGCGCGACCACTTTTTATGAAAAAAAAAACCGATTATAACAGGGTCACTTTTTTTTTTGTTATTTATTTTGAATTTTATAATTTCTTTGTGTATAGGTGAGGGTAAAAATTAATATTGTTATCAAATTTAGGGCTTGGAAAAAAATTCTAAATTGAATGAAATAGAATACTTTCTTAGTAAATAAAAAAAGAAAATAAACGAAATGCAAAAAAAAACTGTAAATAAGTGAACAAAATTTAAACAAAACGTAAATGAACAAAATGCAAATAAAATATAATAAATAAAATATTATAAGTAAAAAAAATTTAAACAAAACAGAAATATACAAAATGAAGACAAAATGTAACAAATAATTAAGTAAATAATAAGTAAAAAAAATGTAAAGAAGACGCAAATAAACAAAGTGCAAACAAAATATGTAACAAATAAAATATTAATTATTTAAACAGAATGTAAACAAAACGTAAATTAAAAACAGTAAACAAAGTATAAGTAAACGAAATGTAAATAAAACGTAAATATAAACAAAATGAAAACAAAACATAAGTAAGAAAAATGTAAACAATACGTAAATAAACCAAATGTAAGAAAATACAACAAATAAATAAGTAAAGAAGTAAAAAAATGTGAAGAAGAAGTAATTAAACAAAATGCAAACAAAATATAACAAATAAATATAAATATAAGTAAACAAAAGGTATATATAAAGAAAATGCAAATAAAACATTAATAAACAAACATTAAACAAAATGTAAATAAAAAATGAAGGCAAATGTAATTTATAAATAAATAACCAAAATGTAAATAAGATGTAAGCAAAATGCAAATAAAACGTAAATAAGCAAAATTTAATGAATAAAATATAAATAAGTAAAAAGATGTAAACAAAATGCAAATCAAACCAAAATAAACAAATGGAGCCAAAACATAAGTAAACGAAATGTAAATAAAACGTGAATAAACAAAATGTTACAAATTAAATATAAATACTTGAATAGGTAAATAAAATGTAAATAAAATGTAAACAAGAGGTAAATAAAACATAAATAAGCAAAATTTAATTAGTAAAATATAAATAAGTAAAAATATGTAAACAAAATGGAAACCAAACCAAAATAAACAAATGGAGCCAAAACAAAAGTAAACAAAATGTTAATATAACGTAAATAAACAAAATGTTACAAATTATATATAAATACTTAAGTAAGTAAATAAAATGTAAATAAGAGGTAAATGAAACATAAATAAACATAAATTAAATTAATGAAATATAAATAAGTTCAAAAATGTAAACAAAAGGCAAATCAAACCAAAATAAACAAATGGAGCCAAAACATAAGTAAACAAAATGTTACAAGTTATATATAAATACTTAAGTAAGTAAATAAAATGTAAATAAAATATAAACAAAATGTAAATAAAATATAAGAAAATAGAAATTGAAGTCAATTAAACTTTTTATTTATATCAGAAAAGTAATTAGACTTTAAGAATAAATATTAGTTTCTTCAAACAGAAGATTAAATTTTCTGGCTTTTCCTATAATTAAAAATCAATAAATTTCAAATGTAATAATTATATTAATTTCTTCACATTAAGCATTATCTCTGTTTGTATGAACTAATTTTAGGTCTATATGTAATAAAATTTTTAAAAAATGAACTTCTGAAAACTAATGAGTAATTTGTTTTTAAAGATTCAATTTTTATTATTTTGTTATCACAAAATAAAAAAAATATACGTTCTATTGAAAAGTTTCTAAGAAAATTATCCATCTGTATAATTTATAACAGATTATAATCGAGAGGTGTGATTTTATCGACGCACAGTAGATCGATTCCATTATGGTCAGGCAATTTTTTTTTCAAGTTTCCTTATATACGAAATAGATACACTTCCGGAAAGTCCAAGAAGTTTTTTCTTTTTTTTTTATAAATTCAAGGAGCTTTTCTGCTCTTGTAATTTCCATGGTCTTCTTCTAAATAACTTTATCCAATTAATAATTAACATATTTTGTAATACGTGGAATTTATTTTGGTCGATCGTGATGAGGTTATTTTTTCTATCTTTAAATGACGCATTGAAAATAAATTCGTAAAATTAATAAAACACTATTCACTTCGGCGTTAAGTTTTATTAATTGTCCATTGTTCAGGAATAAATACACTTGGAAAATAAAAAAAAAGGAAAATGTCAAAATGGATATACATAATGGGACACACTTGATGACCTTAACTTAATATTTAATAGTTCTCTTTTTAATAAATAACAAAAAACGCGAAAATTTCTTTTTAACAGATATATAAATGCAGTTCTCGATTTTTCAATAATTCATTCTTCCTATATAGGTTCTTTTGCAAGTTCCTATATAGGTTCTTATATAGGTTCCTAGGTTCTATTTTGAAAATTGATTTTTATCAATTAGTATTTCGTTTTATTATTTTAATGACTATCAATATAAATTTATAGGAATTTGTTTTATATTCAGGAAATCTATTTGAATTCAAATTTGAGATTATAACGTAGATTGAAATTCGAGAAACATTTTTATACAGGCATGTATATAGGAACTTAAAGAAAGTTAATAAAAAGTTTTATGTAGGCTTAATTAATAAAATTAAAAGAAGAAAAAAAATATTAGAAAATTCATTATGTGAAAGCTTAGGTACATTTCTTTTTCGTCTAATATTATGAATTCTTAATGATTTCAACAATTATTTATGACTATATTCATACTCCATTACAATACATAATTAATGATAATTGTTCTTGTTCAAAACCTGTACGACATCTTTATTTACAAGACTCGTGTCGGTGCTTTACATAAATAATCACTTACGTAATAACATTTAAGAAGTTTCATATCAAGATTAAGTATCATTATGATTCGAGTTTCCCTATTTTTATATAGAGAAAAATTCTGTAAATCGTGTGCGGATTATCTATACAGTTCTTCAATTTGTAATTTATAGTATAAAAAATTGTACTTTCAATATTATATAGAAAACAAAATAATTTCCGCTGACGATTCAGAATTTTCTTTGTTTTAAATCGTATTTGTAAGTCAGCGACTGACGATTGTACTAAACGCAAATTTCTTTTCTCTTTTTTAATAACAATGCTTTATATTTTAATTATTAAATATTTATATTTTTATATTATTTATATATTTATATATATATATATATATCCTAGAGACATTTAGGATCTTGTGAAAAATGTGTAATTAAAAATCTGACAATCCTAATTATTATTAGTAGTTGCATTGGACGGGTTTGAATTTTTTTTTCGAAATTATATAGTGATTATGACATTAAGTGGATACATTTTATTTTAAGTGCCTTAAAAAATATATTTTTCTTTGAATTCTTTTTTATTTTTGGGGTAATTTCTAATTTTTCGTCCGAAATTATTTATTTTACATATCTAAATACAATCCTTTCTCTATGAGAAAGCAAAAGTGAATGAATAATATGAAATATTTGATGAAATTTGTTTATTATTGTATATTTCTTTCGAATATTTTTTTTTATTAAATATTTCTTTCAAATATTTTTCTTTACTATTTTCTTTATTATATTCTTTATCAAATATTTTATACACTGAATCTATCAAGTAGTTTTTACAAAAATATGTTTTATTGAACATTTTTTTCTATTAAATACTTTACAATAAATATTTTTCTCCGTTTAAGAATATTTTTTCTAAAATATTTTTTTATTAAATACTTTTTTGTATTATTTTGTGATAATTTGTAATTATATGTAAATTAATAAATAACAAACTTAACTATTTTTTTAGAATATGTATATTTTTTTTGGTTAGAAAAATAATTTTTTTATTTGAATTTTTTATTATTTATTTATTTATTATTTATAATTATTGGGAATTTTTTTGGAAACTAATACTTATTTTGGACGAAAAATATTTTTTTAAATAAATATTACACTTTATTTCTCTAAAATGAAAATTAATAAGTGGAAAGAAACGGAAATTAAAAAGAATAGAGAAAAGTGGCACTTTTGAAATAAAGTGGTTTGAGATTGGCTTGGTGAAATTTTTACAAGCCATTATAGTAATTGAAAAAAATATATATAACTAAATAAACTAAAATTGATATAGGAAACTTTGTTTTTTAATGGAGGATTGTCAATGTGAAACGAACATTATGCAATTTCTAGACGCATAAGAGCTTTGGTTCAATTTCCACGATTTCTGTTTATAACAATTAGTATAAGTCGTTGTGCACAAAAATTAATATTTTTTTCAATTTTCCCAGACGAAAATAATAATTAATACTTAATTAAATTTTTTATATTTATCAAATTTATTAAATTAAATATATTAAATTATATTCTACAATAATTGATTCTATCTCCGAATGTCGCAAAATTTTCATTTTCTTACTATTTTAATTTTTGTTTCATTTTTCCAAAAATGAAAATTTTTTACAAAATTTACTTTCGAGGAAAAAAGATTTTTCTGGAAATCTTTTTTTAAAGGAATACAATTTCTTTTTTTTGTATTTTCCTGTCTGGGGGTTAATATAAGTTTTTTTTGTACAAATTTTATGGAATTATTTATTGAAATCGTAGAGCAAGACTTTGAAGGTCAGCGAGGACAGTAAGGCACATTGGTACTATTTTTTGTTTGAATCATTTTGTTTTTTAAGTCCTTAGACAATCATTTCGTTTGACTTTGAGACTTTTATGGATTTCTCATGAATCCTTGAAATTAAGGCAGGATTATTTCGAATGATGAAAAGTGTTAAATACTCCTTTCGGTGTGAATTTTGACTTCTCATTGGGAAGTCATGGCCTTGTATTCCGTGAATAGTAAAAATGATCCTAAACCATATGCCACTGTTGTGAGTAATCCGAATACCTGAAATAGAATAAGTTTTATTAGTTTTTTATTTGGTAATAAAATAATATTTTTAATTTTTCTTTTATACGCAGAGGAAAATTTTATTTAGACGAAATAAAATTTATTTGAATTAAATAAAAAGATTATATTTGACACAAATAACAGTTTTATTTAAACCAAACAAAAATTTTATTTGAATAAAACAAAATTTATTTGAATCAAAGAAAATTTTTATTCGAAAATTTGTTTGAAATAAATAAAGAAAAGAAGTAAGCTCTGAGCAAAATATATTTTTTTTGGGTGCAAAGAATCTATTGATCAGATTTGTAAAAATTTGTTTTTTGAATTTTTTGATAAGAAAAAATGAGTGAAAAAAGAATGTTAGAGAAAAATGATTTTGATAGAAAAATAATTAGAGAAATAGGGTACCAAGTAAGAAAAGCTTTTTTCTTTTTTTCTTTAGGAATAAGAAATACAGAAAATGTATTTAATTCAAATCATCGGTTATTTGACTACTGTTAAATAAATATTTATTAGAAATGGTATTTATATACTATTATTAGAAATTTATTAGATTATTTGAATTATAATATCAATCATTTGAATTAATTACATTTTTTGTAGAATTTTTTCGAAGAAAAAAAGTCTGTTTTATTTTGTAGTCTATTTTAATATTAATACTAATAAATATATATAAATATAATTTACTAATGTTTCTAGATAAAAATTTATCGTAAAGTAATAAAAATAAATATTTATTCATATTTTATATTTATTATGTAGTATAGTGTTTAATAATATTAAACATTTTTTTTATAAATTTTCTAATTTTGAAACCCGTTTATGTTCAAATAAATAAATTTTTAATAATATGCTGAAATATAATACATAATTATTAGAGATAATTTATTTACTTTTTTTATTTTATTTATTTAATATTTATTTATTAATTAATTATAAATAAATATTAATAAATTTTTTATAACAAAAATAATTATTTATTTATATTTCATATAATTATACGTCGTTCAATAAAATTAAATAAATTTATACGCACTCCTCCAGCTATTGCAGATCCATTACCGCGATACCCTGAGTATGATATTAGAACGGCAAGACACCCAGTGAAGTAGAAAAATGTTATTCCAGCTGTATACATTACTTCCTGAAAAATGTATTACAATAATTAATTCTTTTATTCTATGTAATTTTTTTTTATAATTGAAATTAACATCGAAACATTTAATATATAAGTAATTAAAATAAATTGAATTAAAAATTTAATATCTTACCCAAGATAACACCATTTGAAGAGGATATTTTGTAGATTCTCTGAGATTAAAAGCGTAGATAACAATTAAGAAGAAGGTGATGATAAACGCTACTGATCCAACAAAAAGGAACCAATGAGCTGACGAAAGTCGATAAGGCGCACCAACACAGATCATTGCAATTAATCCGAGAAGCTGAAAAATAATTCAATTTCAATATATTTCGTTTCATGAAATTTGAACAAAAAGATATAAATTTTACGTCTTAACTTCTTCTTTTAACGTTGGATAATTTAATAAAAATTATTTAACAAACAGTTCCGTAAAATATTGTACGAAAAAAATTTCTATTAATACCCAGACATGAAAATAAACTAAAATTATCTAAATTGAAATTATAAATTTTAAAAAAATAGTTTTACATTTGACAAAAAAAATCTGGAACAGCTAGAAATTTTAGTATATTAGCAAAAATTGTAGTTGTTTTAGTTTTAAACTTATATTTATTTATTGTATTAATTATATGAGAAAAGAAAAAAAAATATTTCGAGTAATTCGAATGATAAAAGTTGTACGTGAAGAAAATAATTTTTTTTAATACGTAATTTAGATTTGCCCGACAGGAATAACTTGTTATGTATCTTATTTTTTTAAAAAAACCCTCTATGGGAACTAAGTTTAATCTAGTTTTTTTTAAAAAGGAATTGTATCGGTATAACATAAAGTGCGAATTTCTTCTTTTTTCACACCGCAAATTGTGTTTCTTACAAAAGCAGAATGTGTGGAAGATTCGCTTATCTTATCGCTCCATACAGTCATTGTCGAGCTTATGCTAAACATTTAACTTGTAAATATACCTTTATACCTATATATATATTTATGTGTATTTATTTACGCCTCACACAAGGATTTTACTCAATTTCTATTTTGTTAATCTTTAAAATAATGAGGAGAAAAATTGACATCTTGATAATTATAGGTATATATTTTTTTATAATTTAAGTAACTTTTTTTTATTATTTTGTTACAAGATAAGAAGTATTAATTAATTTATAACTAGAGAAATTAGTAATTTTAATTTTTAATTCTATAATTAAAGAATTTATTTATAATAAATTAGTTACTTTTCTACTTAAAGAAAAGCTGTAAAATATGTTTTTGTTTCGTATCATAAAATTTTGTAAATCAATCTATTTTCACCAACAACTCTCTGCGCCTTCCTTCTCTCATGGCAGTGTTCCAATCAAATTTTGGAACAAAAGAAGTTTCGTGTAATTTTTGAAGAGCTTCGTTTTGAATTTTATAAAATTCTTCTTTATAATTTTTTTCTTCTTTTTCGATGTCATTTGTAATAGGAGTATTTTTTAGATCCGATTTTTCTTTTCTGGTAACACATGGTAATTTCATGGACAAAAGATTTTTGAAATATTTTTCCTTTTTGGACAATTCATGTTGAGCTTTTTTTAGTTTTAAATTTCTGTCGTTTTCCTGTTGAACCAATGGTAATCTACTGTTTTCTAATTTAACAGGATTGAAACCTTTTTTCTTGAGGAGAATTTTTTTCATTCTTTCATGATCACGAGATTTCCAGATTTCAGCTTTTGGTTTCTTGATCATTCGAGCTTTTTTCTCAGCTTCAAGTCTTGATAATTCTTCTTGTTCTCTTTGGAATTTTTCCCTCGCCTCTTGATGTCTTCTTCTGACTTCATCGGCAGCTCGTGCCTTTTTCCTCTCTAAAGCTGTGGGATTTGTTTTTAGAAAATCTAATTGCCAGAGAAAGAAATTTCTTTTTCTTTTTACTTCTCTCCAGACGAATTCCTCGAACCATTCAATTCTTTCGAGGGATTCTTCATCTGATTCTTCTGGTTCGGCAAAAATTCGAAAGCCTCCGTTTCGATCACAGATTCCAATTATTTTGGACGATAGACGTGAATAGAGGCCTGTTATTGGTCCAGTTGAAATGAATTGTAGATAAATTGGCTCTTGTGTTTTTCTCGTTATTTCCCAAATTTCAAGTTCACCATCGATTCTGGCGAGGAGAAAAATTCCTGCTCTACTACTCCAACAGCAGGAAGTGTATGAACAGTGTCTCTTTCTCCAGAGTAGAGGAGAATCTAAGTAGTCGTCTTTCCAAATTGCAAAAATTCTCCCTCCGATTGTTAGTATCACGTCCTCCAAAAATGGACATCTGTATTGAAAAAAGTATTCTTGTAAAAGTATTTAAAATATGTAGTTTTTGAAAATAAATTTCGATTTCTTAAATTGGAAGACAATGGAAAGGAGGCAAAAAGATTTACCTAGAGATTTCCAACACGGGTCCATCGTGAATCGTAGAACGACTTAGAAAATTGCATTTTTCCATAGAAGATGATTCTGCTTCGAATTCTTGTCCCACCCAAGAGCAATTAATAACTTCACCTTCAGCAGTTGCCACCAAAAATCTCTTTAATAATTCATTGGTTCTGTCATCAAAATCCTTAGTTCCTAAATTTCCATCCTTCATAAAAGGTAGACAAATACTTGTTGGTGAGAAAGTCCAAGATTCTTTCGGAACTTGAAGAAGAATTTGATAAATTGGTCGTAGGATGCCATTCAATTTATTTGGATCAAATGACTCGACAATATTTGTTTTTTTCGATTTTGAAGTTGGTCTTGAAATCACTTGCCATCGAAGGTCCCAAATTGATAGAATACCATCGTCAGAAGCTGTTGCAAATTGTAAACTTTGTGTAAAGGATTTCTTTAAACTACCATCGACTTTTACTTCATACCATGAGGGTAACCATTGTATGTCTTTTATTGGAAAGTCGTATGTTTCCTGATTCGATAGAACCACTGGTTTTATTATCGGAACTTGAGAAACAATTTCATTAAATTTCAATGTTGTTAGTAAATCGCGAAGATCCCAAATGACAATTTGTCCGGTCGAACTGCCTCCAACTAGGATATCCGGTCTGTAGGGACAAAATGAAATTACTCGAATTGTATCCCGACTTGCTAGTATCATTTTTGGATAGAGTGGATCTGAACAGGACCAAATTAATACCTGGTTTACGAGGAAATTGTCATGATCATCAATATTATCTTCATTATCATCGTCGGTGACTTCATTCTTATTTTGTGTTTCTGTATTTTCTTTCTGATCTTGCATTAAATTATCTTCTTCGAGCTTATCGTCTTTCACAGTGTCAATCTCTTTATTATCACTGGTATTTAATTGAAAATCAGTAGCACTATCATTGAAATTATTTCTCGCTTCATTGACACTGGAATTTTTTAGTTTCGATTCTTTTTCGTGAAGGTAACAAATTGCAACAACATCATTTAGAACAGGATGCCAGGAAATGTCGGCGATAATTTTGTTCTTGGTAAAATTTAAATTTATTAGGGAAATTAGCTCTTTGCGTTTGTTATGATTGTTGATTTTTGATTCTTCTTTAACGTGTTGAATGAGATTTAATATGTCATCGGTGTGTAGATTGATGGCTGTATTGTATCTAATGACATCTGTCACTTCGTCAATGTGATTATTAGTGAGAAATAATTCTAAAGATGTTGCTTCTCTTTCGTTTAATTGAATTTCCTCCTCGTCTGCTGATTCTTTAGTTGTCTGTTTTTCAGTTTCGTCGATTTCCTCTTTTTCTGTGCTCTCCTCCTTTTGTGTAATCAGATCATTTTTTGATGACTCTTCAGTTGGGAAACAATTGTATTCATATTGGGTCCACTTATTTTTCGGATATCCAGGATATGTTTGAACGGAATTCTCCCGATTTATCAGATTTGTCTGCACTGCCTTGCAAATTAGATTCATTTTCACGTTATCGAAGGTTTCGTACTGAGGGACAATTTTCACGTATCTGAAAGTGGGATTAAATATTATAATTTTGATTGCCATGAAGAATTTTTAGTAGTTTTTTTTTGCTGAATAAGTTTTGTTTCTTAGGGAAGGAATTAATTTTGCAACTTGGGAATAAATAATTCGTATAGTTGTTATATGGATAATATGTAAAAAGTTGTAAAATTTTAATGACTTTTATTTACTTCTAAGGTGAAAGAGTACTTTATGAATAATCTAGAAACTTTGAAATGTTTTTTTTTGCTAGCTTAATAAAAGTAAATTTTGTAGTTAAAAAAAGTTATTTTTAAGTAAAAAAATGCTTTTATTAATAAAACTATTATACCCATCTCGTATATCATCAACGGCACGATCTTGAAGTTGACGATTCTGTTTTATGTGACAAATTGGCAAAGAAATTTCCACTTCATAATAGGGTCTTGCATTCTTAAGGAATGTAGAGTCAAGGTCATCTTCAGTTCCCAATGAACTCCAGTGTCGAGGGATCTTTTCCACTTTCATTCTTACGTAATCGTGAATCTTGATGGTAATATCTCTATTCCTTTGAACCATCATATCACGTGCAACTTCCGATAGGCAAATAACAAATTCATTTGATGATAATTCCTTAGAGGCGTAGCCGATTAAAAATGTTGAATCTTTGTATAATTCAAGTTGATCCTTGAATTTTTCGAATGGCGATTGATATTTATTTGAGAGTCTTTTCACTATTTCTGCTGGAACGTATGCAAATGGATATTCAAGAAATACGTCCTCATTTATTTTACAGCCAAGTAGTTGTTGAATTTCCGGTTTCAGACTTACTTGTTCCACATCTTCGATATTTTCGTTTAAAAACGACCAGCTTACTGGACACTTAACCCATTTTCTTGACATTTTTCTTGTGAGATTTTATATAGTTGTGTGTGGGTTTGATTCTTAGACGAGTCGCTCACTGCATACGTATATACACTTGATTGAGAAGCCTATATCATTGATCAAACAGGTTTCCACGCTGGATGTGTCTTTCCTTATTTCATAAATGGCGGGGTCTTTGAACCAGAAACTCTAGTTTTGTTTTCAAAAAAGGTTTTTTTTTCTCATGTGGCAAAATTATTTTTTATCATCCATTACTTGGATTAATATAGTTTAATTGGAATTAATAATGTAATTTTTGGTCTACTAAAGAAGGTACAATTTTTAGATTTTTGTTTTAATGTTGAAAAATTGTTTAATGGAGAAAGAGGAATATAATTTGAAATGAAAATAGACGGAGACAATTCAGAACGATTGTCGAGGTTTGAGAGGTGGTAATAATAGATCTGTATATAGAGAGGGAGGGAGAGTGAGGAAGAAGGTTAATGATGAATTATGAAATCATCTTTAACGAGAGGAGGAATGTCATATACATTGGGAAGGGTGAATGCACTTGTAGGTGTTAACTATTGGAACTTGGAAACATTCAACTGGCAAATAGTGGAAAGAATTTTACTTTCACCTACATGGAAAGAATTCTCACTGTCGCCACTGACTTGTTTCCTATATACTATGCTTTTCTAGACTTCTATTTTCTGTATACACAAGAACAAATCGTTTTCAAGTCATATAGCGGTAAATTCTCATAAAACCGACATAAAACTCATATACAAAGTGAAATAAATTATTAAGTATCAAGAAATGCTTTTAACATAATATTCTGTATTATAATATTATTCTCTAATATTGTAATATTCTCTCGTATATTATAATATTCTGTTTAATGTTTTAATATTCTGTTAAATGTTATAATATTCTGGTTAATATTATAATATTCTCTCTTATATTTTAATAGTCATATATTTTAATAGTCTTTCTTGTATTTTAATATTCTCTCTTATTTTTTAATATTCTGTCAAATATTACAAAATTGCACTAAACTATAAAAGGTATTAAAAAGTGTTGCAGCTTAAATAACATCAAAGATTTTTTTATTACTGTATTGATACAAATGAGCAAAAAGAAAATGGCACTTTTTTCTCTCAATTTGATATCATTAGAAAAAGTGAGTGTTAAAATTTAGCAAAATTGATTTAAATTGAAAAATGATAAAAAATAGAAAGAAATTGATGAAAGAAACATGAACATTTTTAAAAAGAAATAAATAAATTATTAAATGTCGCAATTAATTAATGTATTCAGTTATACAGCCTGTCAAAGTTTGAATTTATTTAAATAGGAATAATTAGAATAATAAGGACATTGGTTTGAAGGTCTGTGTTAAACTTTCGCGAACTTATGTCCAACTATCTTGGGGGGTAACGCTTGTTAGTGTCTGAATGTCAAGTGCTAAATATAAGTATCGTAATGAAGAAAATGAGTAAAAAGACCGACTAAATACTCCATGTACTCCTTTAAGTGAGAATTAAAAGAAAGCATGAAATTATAGATTCAAATATAATTTCTTTTCTGCTTTATAACTAATAATCTTTTAAATATTCTAAATCTGTATCTTGATTATTCTTTTTATTTTAATATTAAATTATAATAATCGACATAATCTGTCCTCACGTGAAGTTAGTGTTGTTTTATTCCAATTTTTTGTTTTATAGTTTGAATTGTTATGTCAATTGACAGTTAATTTGTAAATAATAAAATAAAAGGAGTAAGAAAATTTAATATTAATTTCAAAAACTCAATAAAGAGGTACAGTTGCAATTTTTTAAAATAATTAATTATTCCATGAATTATTTATTTTTGTATTTAAATAATTCAATTATGATAAGAATTGATTTCAAAAATAATTTAAGTTAAATTTTTAGAAAATAATATAGAAGTGTTAAAGTAGGATTCTTTAGTAATAATTAAATTTAAAAAAGTTTTTAAATTTTATTTTTTGAAATTCTAATTCCTGTAAAAGTATCGTAATATTTAAATAAAAAAAATTATTCATTTGTTAGCTTCCTTAAAAATTAAAAGTTTTTCATAAAAAATTTTTCCTCTGGTTTTACATTAAAAGTACATTTTACATTTCGAAATTTTAAGGAAATAAAGAACAATAAGTATTTAAATATTTATTTTACAAAAATGAATGAAATTTGTAAGATTTAATTTGGAAATTCTGGAAAAATTAGGTTTTTGAAAAATAGTGATTAAAATTTTTTGAAAATGTACTTGAATTTCTGAAAATAATTTTAAAAAACTGAAACAATTGGAAATTTTATATTTTAAAGAATTATTTTTCATCTTTAAGGGGGTATTCTGGTCTAGAGGCCTCAATTTTAAGGCGTTTTTCCGAGTGGGATAAAAAAGAAAGTTTAACATTTTTAATATTTACTTTTTTTGAAAGTTGTTTATTACTGTTCAAAGAATACAGAAAAAAATTAGGAAAAACAATAATAAAAAATTTTTAAAGTTATGAACTGGTGAAATGGGAATTGAAAAAAATTCTTGTTGACACGATAACTCAAAATCTACTCAACCGATTTACTTCAAATTTTTCAGAAATGTTCTTTGTATATCTCTTTATGGTCGGAACCTTGGATTTTGAAAAATATTTTTTTTACTATTTTTAAAAAATTCAAAAAAGTTAAAAAACAGAATCAAAAAACACCATTTTTTTTAAATCGTCGCCATTTTGCTAAAAAATTTTATTTTTTCTTTTCCAAGGTACCGACCATAGCAAAGCCTTTAATAATCAAGAATTTCTTTGAGTTTTTTGTTTTAGAACATTACAAAAGTCTCCACACTGTCAACCAGTACGCACTTTCTTTTTTTTAGTCCCCACTCCATCAGTTTATAACTTTTAAATTTTTTTATTATTTTGTTTCCTAATTTTTTTTTGTACTCTTTAAACATTAATAAACAACTTGCAAGAAAAGTAAATACTAAAAATGTTAAACTTTCTTTTTTATTCTACTCGGAAAAACGCCTGAAATTGAGGCCTATAGACCAGAATACTCCCTTAAACATTATTTATAAATAATTATATTTTTGAAAATACATTATTTTTTGAATTTATAAAAATTATTCTATTTAAATAATTCAATTCTCGTCGTTGAATTCTGATGGAAATTGATTTTTAAAAAATTGCAGTTAAAATTTTTCTTTAAAAATTCAATAATTTTATTCAAAAAATCTAAAAAAAAATAATTGAATTTTGGAAGAATTAGGTACAGTTGCAATTTTTAGAAATAATTAAATTTCATGAGGTTTTTCATTGAAATTATTTGAAATTTTCATTCGTCTAGAAAAATAAGAATAAGTTTTTCAATTTTTGTTTAACAAAAAGTATTGAAGTTTTGAATGATTTCATTCTGAAATTTCGAAAAATTGTTTTTAGAAAAAATGTAATTAAAATTTTTTTTAAAATTGTATTTCCGAAAATATACTTAAAAAATTGAAACAATTGAATATTTTGTCGAATTTCATTGAAATAACTTAAATATTTTAATGAATTTATTTGTTTACTTTCAAAAATTATTTTCATATGCCAATAATCGTATTTTTGAAGAATTCTAATTGAAAATTTGAAGAATACCTAATTAAATTTTTTTTAAATTTAGAATGAAGTTATTAGAAATATCTTGGCGATTTCTATACCAGTTGTTTAAATAATTAAATTTAAAGAAAAATTATATTTTTTAAAGATGAAGAATTTTCATTAAATTTCAAAAAGCAAATCTTTCAAAGTAACAATGATAAAGAAAATAGTTTTGCTAGTTCTTTTATTATAATAAAAAGATTGTTCTTTTCCGCTTTTCTTTTATAATATTGTATTGTTAATCTTTTTTTTCTTGAAAATATTTTTTTCTTTCTTCTTTTGTAATAATTTGAAAATTATGTAGATATGCACTAAATATGACTCGAGAGTGAATAGGATGTGTTACTTTAGACATTTAAGAGAAAAGACACAACAAACGTGACATGAAGTTTAAAGAAACTTTTTCTATTTTATCATCTCGTTAAAAAATGTTTTTGGTTATTTTTGCATTCTCATCACACGAGAAGGTATTATTTTTATGAAAAACATAAAGAGTTGAAAAGAAATGTAAAGATTTAATAGTTTGTTATTATTAAAGGGAAAAATAAGAGTAAATGTAGAATGGGTGCGTATTTATTACGGTACGGACCTATAACCCTGATATTATAATATATAGGATCATTTATGCATATTCTAGTCTATGGGTCATCTATGTCATTAAGCAAAGCGTTTATAACATACTTTATTGAAAGATGCATGTAATGACTTCAAAATTATCTTTCGTGTGTGTAATTCACTAAGCAATGTGGGTAGATAATCAGAGGATGCACCACGTATTTTAAATCGCTATAAAAAATATAACAATATGAAATAAAAAAAAGACAGTAATTCATTGTGTGTTAGGAATTTTTCAATATGCTGCAATGATAAATGAGCTGATAATTGAAGTATTATGATTTAATTATTTTACCCTTTTTATACTATATAGGGGATATTAAGTTATGAATCATCTGACAGTAATTAAATTAATGAACTTTTTTTCTGCTTTTTTAAAAAAAGAAATTTGTAAGAGGATTATTAAAAAATTGACAATATTTGGCATCGAGTCAAATTCTTATTAGGCTATGAATTTCCTCATTAATTAGTGTATACGAAATCAGGATGTATAAATAGAAAGAGGTCAACAACTGTGGTATTATTTATAAATTTTGTTATTTGTACAAAATTCGTAAATAGATTAATTTTAAATTTTATATTTCTTTTAAAACGATAAAAATGGAAATTTTCTACACTAAAAAATTAATTTTGGATTTTAACTGTTTTTTCCTGTTTCCTTTCTAATTTGTTTTTTTTTTTTTGTCACTGAACAGAATGGACTTAATTTGAATAATAATAATAAATGTCATCATTATGCAAGAGACTTTTAAACTTGAGAAATAATTATTGCTTTCTATACTATGGAAGAGTATTTATGTCACCGTTGAGAAAAGAATTGATTGACTCGTGTATATGATATAAGTTGTAAATATATTATAAATTCATTGCATCGAAAAAAAATTCTTTTACGTTCCTTTTTTCTATTTCAATATTCCTAACTTTAAAATTAAATTTCCTTTTTGGGAAAAAATGTCCTTTAAAGTAACTTTTTAAAGTAATGCGAATTTTTTCCTCCATATTGGATCCACCATTTTGAATTTTGGAAAATTGGGATTAGATTCGTAAATACAGATCATAAAACCCAGACAATTTAATGAGTTTAGCTCAAAGTAATTATTATATATTTTACATTTTTTTGAAATTGTGACAAACATTTTTTTGTTTTTATTGTTATAATAATAAAGTTATAAATTTATCGCAAAAATATTATATATATTGGAATTGATACAGACGAGTGCGGAGAGATTCCATTCTGTTGTGTGGTGGAGTTTTTAAGTTATAAATGAGTGAAAAATATAATGAAATTTTAAATAAAGGAGATCAATCATTGAAGCGAAAAATCACTGGTAGGCCGATTGGGTTCGTTTACATTGGCATAGAGCCAGGAAGCGAATTATATCCGCTCTCCATCTGCTGATCGAGGAAATCAGGAGTGGCTGTATTAGTCGGTGTAACTTACAATGTTACGGAATATATTACGAAAAGTCAGGAAATAGTCAAAAATACTGCGCAAGGTTGTTGATACTCAGACTTAAATATTTTTTCCAACTCTCGCTGTTCTTAAAAGAGACCTTCTTTCACTAAAGTTTCCACAAATAGATATTCTGACTTCATTATATGTAAATACACTCTTCTTTTTGTAAAAAAAAAATTGGTCTACGTATTTATTTGGTTTGCAATTCCGTTGTTCTCAATTCTCATCCTAAGAATATCTGCGATTTAATTACAAAAAAATTTTATTTTTCTTCAGAAATTATGAAAGTTGTTTTTAATTTTTGGTTTAGGGAAAATATATATTTGATTTAGAGACTATATAAAACTTTTTATTTGGTTCAAATGAATTTTATTTAATTTAAATAAATTTTATTCAGTTCGAATAAATTTTATTTGGTTTAAATGAATTTTATTTGGTTCAAACATATTTTATTTGGTTTAAATATATTTTATTTGGTTAGAATAAATTTTTTTCGGTTCAAATCAATTTTTTTTCGGTTCGAATAAATTTTATTTGTCTTAAATGAATTTTATTTGGTTCAAAAATAAATTTTATTCAGTTTGAAAACTTTTTTTCGGTGCGAATTAATTTTTCTGGTTCAAATAAATTTTATTCCATTGAAATTAATTTTATTTGGTTCAAATATATTTTATTCGGTTCGAATAAATATTTAGTTGGAATGAATTTCATTATTTGGTTTAAATGAATTTTATTTGATAATTTTTTTGTATAATTTCAATTGCATCGCCGAAAAAAGTTTGCTAGAAATATTTATTCTTAATACTATGATATATAAAAAGACTAAAATTACTCCTACGAAATAACTTTTGAAATTAAAGTAAATGATTCAATTTATGGTATATGAGGGCTAAGGACTTTTAAAGCAATTAGTCAGTAGTTACAAATTGAGATAATGTGATTCAAGAGTTAAATGCTGTTTCCTATTTTATTTATTTATTTATTTAGTATTTTGTAAACACCGTTTCTTGTATAATCTATTTTTATTTCTAATTATTATTTAGTAAAAATTTTACGTTTTTTTTATTCAAATAAAGAATTTTAACAGAAAAAATAAAATTTTAAATCAAGGATTTGTTTATGACCGAGCGAAATTAGTGAACGACACTTTTTGGAAGAAATAAAAAATGCATAAAAAATATTATGATTAAAATTTATAACTTGGTTATAATAAAATGAAAAAAAATGGAACGGCCAATGATAAGCTGGAGGGAAAAATTACCGTTAGTTGTTGAGACATCTTTATATTTGAAATTTGCATTACAGCTTCTCTATATTATAACTGTATCCGACAGAATGTATCTTCTTATTTTTTCATAATAATAAAATTATCGGAAATTATTATCAATTTCCAATAATTACAGATATTTTATTATTCCATCAAAAGAAAAATAAATCCATTAAATTTTATCATATTTACACCTTGTTTGCAGTGTCTCTTGTAATTTTTCTCTCAAAAACTATTTCAGTCACATTATCTATGAGATAAAACATCGTTTGATGAGAAAGAGAGAGAAAGAGATGAGTTGGAAAAAATCTCTTGATTGACTTTCATGACATTTATCAGAGAACTGAATTTCTTTTAGGAGTTAAATCAGTTTTATTCAATTTACAAATTCGTATGATTCGTAATAAACATAAATAGAATTTAATAAAAATAAGTAAAAAATCTTAATGGATATATGAAATTTGTTATAAATATTTTAATAATTATTTGAATGATTATTTTAATAATTATTTTAATAATTATTTTAATAATTATTTTAATAATTATTTAAATGACTATTTTAATACTTATTTAAAAAATAGTTTAATACTTATTTTAAAATTTAAAATTTTTTTTATTAATTATTTGAATGATTATTTTAATATTTATTTCAATAATTATTCTTTTTAAATAGATTTTTTCGGAAATGGTACTTTTGTGTTATTGTATTACACATTATAGACAAAATAATAATGACATAAACAATGAGACGGATTTTCTGTTTTTTTTTCTTTCATTGCGCAATACATAAAGCAAGTCTCGTCTAGCGTAGGCGATTACGATACGAGAAACAAATCTGAGATCATCAAAACCTAATTTTACATGAATTATTAACATTTAAACAAATTCCCTGTTGCTTTAAATGTTTCAAGGATAAACTTTTTTAGGAAAAACTTGTTTTTCTTTTGGTTCTTTTGAGTTATCTTTGTATCCTTATTTTGTTATGGATGAAGGTCGAAAAAAAATTAAGGGAAAAAAATTTATAGACGCAGTATTCTTAAATATAAACCTATGAGCAGGAAAAAAATTTATGGCAACTGTTATTATATAGTTATAAAATACAGCCTAAATTGTCTAGAATTTTGTCGTTTATTTGTGTAGGGAATTTTTACTATCTTCGAAGTAAATTTTACTAAATTTTACAAAAATTTACTTGAAACTATTTAGGAAAAAAATTTTGTTCATATTTGAATGTTTGAAACTTTGTAGGAAAATTCGAAAATTGGAAAGTTTACTTGAGAAATTATTTGAGAAATAAAAATTTGTTTTTGAAAATAAAAGATTCAAAATAAAAGCGAACGAACCGGATAATGAAAAGTCAGAGCGTTTTTGATTAGGAAAAAATCATTGAGTGCGGAAATCTGGTCACATATATATATATACAATATATTGTATTTATGAGCGGAGAAAGTTGATAGGAGTAGTGCATATGCTGGTAATATATGAAAGATAAAATTACATGAGAATTGAAACGTGAAAAATATGAAAAGAAAAAGTATGTTAAATTGTCTTGAACATATATTTATGATTTGAGATTATTTAAAAATTCATAAAACGTAACGAACTTTTTCTCATTTAAATTTTTTGCTACTTAAATGCGTCTTTATTTACGGAAAGAAAATTAAAATGTAACATCCCTTTAATGATGAAAAATTAAATTTATTTATCCTATTAATATTAAAATAATAAATATAAAAGATAAATAATAAATATAAAAAGTTAAAACTTAAAAATAAAGAAATATAAAAAATAAAGAAAGTTTCAATAGAAAAATAGTTGTAAGTTAGTTAGTATTTAAAGAAAACAATAATAATTCATTGTTATGATACAATATGAATAGTTCGACTGACAATTATCTGTGTGGAGTTAAAAAAAATTGACAATGAACTTCAAAGATATTGTAAATTGCATAACAAGTAATAACAATAAAAAGGAAAAAATTCTGAAAGATACTATAGTTAATTCGTATTAAAAAATATTCATAAAACCACATGTTCGTACATTTCACAATGTGCAGTAGTTCAGAGTGTTTCCCACGTCTAATCATGCTACTGATTACTATTCTGGTTGAGAGGAATGCACTTCTTTTACCATGACCGAAATTACCTTCAAACGAGTTGAAAAATTAATACAAGAAATAATTTATTGTCTTTTAGAATAATTTTAATTATTATACATGGGAAAGAAACTCGAAGCCTATACTAAACATTTCATTTGTTTCGAATAAATTTTTATTTGGTTCCAATAAGAATTTCATTTGTGTCGAATAAAATTTTTATTTAAAACAAATAAATAGTAGCGAACAAAATTATTTATTTACTAATAAATAAATTAGTAGCCAACTAAATTATTTATTTGTTTTCTTAATTATTTTATTTGTTTCGAATAAATTTTATTTGATTCAAATAAATTTTATTTGTTTTATTTGTTTTCTTAGTGCATTTTTGTAGAATTTTAATAAATTTGTTTATATCGAATTAATTAATTTGAAATTAATTTTTAAAAATTTGCGAAATACCGTAGTTTAGACAGGAAATCAGGATAAAAAGGTGACGAAAACTGAGAGTCCCAGGGAGATAATGTTAACTTTCCTAACCGGAAGCCAAACACGTTTTACTCACTTATATTCACATCATATGTCAGAAAAGTGATGAATACGTGTAAATATACACTTATACAATTATTATAGCAAAATGAGTATTACATATTTTTACTTCGAAGTAGGTTACATGCCAACATTTTAATTCTGAAAAAAATTTGCTGCTTAATTTTTTTCCTATCAACTATTATAGAAAATATATCATAACATATATATTATTATGTTGTTTTATAAATTAGATACTAATATTGAAACGATGAAAATTGAAGTAAATAAAATAATAAAAGTTAAAATAATAAAAATTAAAATACAATCCTTCCTTTATGAGGAAGCAGTAAGTAAAATAATTAAAATAATACTAAGATAATTGAAATAATAAAAAATTAAATAATTATAGGACAACAAAAAATAATAAAATACAAAAATAAGTTTTCAAGACATCAGTCAAATTTAATTAACTTTAAAAAATATTATTGGTATTTATACTGAAATAAATTTAGTTGATTCAAATAAACGATTAATGGTCTGTTTTCAAATAAATATTTGCTTATTCAAATACTGAATTTTTTGGTTCAAACTTCGAATAAAGGTTTAAATAAAAATTATTCGATTCAGGTAAATATTTATTTGATAATATACAAGTAATCAGTTATTTAAATTAAATAAATTTTTTTTAGTCGTGTAAAGTTTGTATAGTTAATTATAACTTTATTTTTTACAAAAAAGTAATAGGTATAAAGAAATTTTGATATTTTTACACATTTCACTAAACTCTCTCTCTCTCTCTCTCCTCAAATAAACATACTGTGCGTAATTAACTGAAATTAATTTAATTTGATTTTGTACAAAGACTCTTTCTTTCCCTTTGAAGTGAGTCAAGAAACTTGAACCCATGTTGTTGATACACGATATAAAAGAACTTGTTTGAAACTCAAAGATAATATTCTTCTGTTTAATTACTTGGCAAAATTAAGAAAATAAATGTGGTGAAAAAATATTCCTAAACACACTTTTCTTCAGTAAAAATTTACATGAAATCTAATTTTTTATACGATGGTCAAAATTTTTTTAAAATTTGATTAATTTGATTGCTTTTTTCAATTTTCTTTGAATTATAAAGAAAACATTTCGAATGATTGAAAAAATCAAGTTAACTCATCGTTGAATCCCACCATATTCGAAGAAATTTCTTTCAATGTATCGTTTAGAAAAAAATTTTCCATGAAAGAAATCTTCTATCTTTAAATCTTCTACTCATGTTTCAGAGAAGTTGTTTTTAAAGTCAAAGAGACTTTCTCTAAGTTGACGAAATGTTTTACAATTCAGGGGAACTTTTTTAATGGAAAGAAATTTTCACTTAATTAAAATATATTTTTTTTGGATTATAAAAGGATTAGAAATTTTTGTACATTCAGAAAAGGATTTGATTGAAACAACCAAATTTTGACTGAAACTGCTAAATTTTGATTTAAGCGAGCAAATTTTGTTTGAAACAACCACATTTTTATTAAAACGACCAAATTTTATTTGAAACAACTAAATTTTGGTTGAAATAACAAAATTTTGTTGAAAGCAACCACACTTTGATTAAAACAACCAAATTTTGTTTTAAACAAGCAAATTTTGGCAACATATACTCGGTATATGTATAAGCATTACATAGAAATAAGACGAAAAAAAAATTGACTGTAAACAAACCATCACCTCAAATGAAGGTTAATAATAGTGATGGTGAGCTGCTCATAAACTTTTTTTTCTGTCTTATTTCATTTTTATTTCACACGTATAACGTTCGCGCGTGCAAGCGTGAAGGCACGCACAAAATAAGTATGACGCTCGAATCGCACATACTTCCATGATGTAAAAAAAAAGTCGTACTTATGTTGTAATTTCGAATACATAATATAACAATATATATATATACATAAATATTATCAACAGTCACGACAATGACTTTGTTCTCACATTGTAAATCAATGTGAATTTTCCGTCTGTTCAGATTAATTGCTATATACGTGTCGAGGGCCGATTCGATCGACCTATTTTTTAAACTACTGTGCCTATGCAATAACAAAATTAATTATTTATAATCGTTCGTGCACTGACAGAGAGTTACGGTTTTTTAAAATTTATTTATATAAACACTTTTCAATTTTATCGAAAACGAAAAGTCATTTTTTCATAATTTAATTCTTTAAAATAATCACAATTTAAAAATTAAAAAAAATTGTTTAATTTAAGAAGAAAATCTTTTTATATTAAAAGCAAACTTTTTATTTTTATTATCTGGAAAAATTAAATAAATTATTATTTTATAAGCCAAAGAAATTGTACACTGAAAAAAAATTTATTTGATTCAAATAACCAAATACTTGACTATTATCAATTAAATATTTAATTAAATCAAGTAATTTTTATTTGAGTCAATTATAAATGGTTCATTTCATATATGCTTCAAATACTGAAATTATTTGTTTAAATACCGAAATTATTGGTTCACATACCATTTGACTCCAGTAAATATTTTTTGATTCAATTAAATACTTAATTGATAATAGTCAATTAATTGGTTACTTGAATCGAATAAATTTTTTTTGTTGCTTCAAGCACTAAAATACAATTTTTTTTATTTAAAAAACCAATTTATTTGGTTCAAGTAAATATTTATTTGTTAATAGACTAGTAATCGGTTATTTGTATAAAATCAATTTATTTTCAATTTAAAAAAGTAATTATTTTTTAAATTTCAAAATCACTTTTTGAGGTCGAACGAATTTTTTAAAATTCTCTTTGATAGATTTTCAATTTAAGATTTATTGATTTATTATTATAGTTATTATATGTAATTGGAATTATTTGTAGTCTATTTTTTTATTTTTTTAATATTTGTATTTTTTTTAATAGTTGTTACATAAAAAATTATTTTATTATTATTATTTTTCATTAGGTATTATTAAAAAGAAATTTTTAATTTTGAAAAAATATATTTTGAAGAAGAAAAAAAGAATTAAAAATTGTAATTGGAATTATTTGTAGTCTATTTTTTTATTTTTTTAATATTTGTATTTTTTTTAATAGTTGTTACATAAAAAATTATTTTATTATTATTATTTTTCATTAGGTATTATTAAAAAAAAAAATTTAATTTTGAAAAAATATATTTTGGAGAAGAAAAGGAACAATTTTTGTAAAGTTAAATTTTTATAAATCATTTTTTTCTTTTTTTGTTTCTTTAATCAAAGTTATGGAAAAATGACGTTTCGATTTTGATAACACATGGTCACGTATATTGTACTTAGATACTAAAGAGGTAAGATGGCCGGGCTCAAGGATACCATGAATTCTTAATGAATCGTTTTCGATACCGTTGTCTCGTCGCGAGAATGTGTATAGTGAAGAATGTGGGACGCCACGTATGGTCCTCGGTCATCAGGATGAACATTTATGGATATCTACTGTTCATTCAGACAGTGTAATCATCACTATTAGAACCACCTACATTCAATTCTTCTATACTAGAATCCATAGGAAAAAATATATATTTTCCTTATATTGATTAATTCATATTGTACACGCGGAAACTTCTTTTTTTATTTATTCTATTTTTTAAAATCAAAATTTCTACAAAAAAAGAAAATTAAAACGAGAAAAATTGACGTAATGTGTAAAAATGTTATTTTAGGAGAAAATGGAATTAAATATATTTATAAAATGGTTTTGTTTTGTTCTGTTTAAAGAAATTTTTCGATTTGACTTTATAAAAAAGCGACTGTAAAGTTTACAACGTTTATAATCAATATATAATGATAACAAATATTTTTCACACGAAAAAAATTCTTTTATTCGGAAATTTTTTTTTAATAATAAGTTGAATTTGTAAAAAAAAATTTCAAGCGAAAAATTATAGAAATTTGCTTAGAAAATTATTTTCTCTTCCAATTTGTTAATCGTAAACATTGCAAACTTCACGAATGTAAAAAAGGCAGTAAAAAATTTCTTTTTGATTTTTTTTCGTAATTTACAATTAGTAATTAGTAATATAATAGTAACATAATTATTTTGAACGAAAATTTATACAAAATTATAAATAATATTGTAATAAATTAATTAATTAGTTGATGATTAATTACAATATGAATTATATTTGAATCATATTTTAAGATTTGTAAATACTTTTTTGTTATATAGTAATATTGGATCAATATTGCATTAAAGTATTTAAATAAAGTAATTAATAAAGTTAATTCAAAGTATTTTGAAAAAATTATTTCAGTAAAATAATTAATTGATAAATATTTATGTATAACAGATGTATATAAATTTGATTCAATTATTATCGAATAATTGTATTTGTATTTGTTTAAAAGTCATTTTAAAGTCAATAAATAATCAATTTTCGGAGTTCGGATTATATTCATAATCCAAACTCCGAAAATTGATTATTTCTTGACTTTAGTAAAAATTAGTTAAAAGTAAAATTTCAACAAAATAATAAAAAGTTGTTATTCATGTAAATAAAATTTAAAAATATTAAATATCTTCTTCATGGAAATTAATATTTGATAATAATAGTAAAGTAATCGATTATTATTTGAACCAAATAAATTTTTTCATTCAATCGATTGCAAACTACAATCAAAAATGTAAGTTTCATTGATTGAAGTTTTTTTTTACTCCTGTTGTGATTTAATATAATGCGCCTTATTATTACTTCATTATAATAAAAAAACATTCTTTAATCTAATCATAAAAAATTTTTTGTTTTCTGCTTTAAAATATATAAAAAAAACATATATTCTAAATATTTATCAAACTGCACGTATATATTTATATATTTGTGTGTATGTCAGATAAAGCTCAATTTGTGTTCTAAAAATATACATTTTATCATTTAACAATATTAATTTCTATAATAACTGACAAGAAGTTTATCCTTTTAGGAAAAATTATTGGCATAAACTCAAGGTTCCATATGTGTTGTTCACGTATCAAAAAGTCACAAATGTCTTCCGTATATTACGAAAAGAAAACTTTTACACTTCGTTAAACACAAAAATTATTTTAAATTGACTTTAACGTTTTATTTTATTTAAATTTCAAATGAGATCAAATTAAATTAAATGAAAACAACGAATAAAATACAAAAACATAAAAATAAAATTAATATAATAATAATAAAAACTCTTAAAATATAAAATTGTAAAAAAAAAAAAAATGTTAAAATTGTAAAATGTCTTCACATTATTTATTTGACTAATTATAAAAAAACGGTTCTGCAAACAAATATTAAATAATAATAATAATAATAATACTAATAATACTAGTAATAATACGAGTAATAATATTATCATAATAATAAAAATGATATTATAATAAAGTAAAAATCTAAAAACAATAAAAATAAGGTAAAATTGGAATTTAATAAAATTTTAAAATTTGATAAATATTTATATAATAAAATTATTTTAATGCAATTTTATAAAAAATATTTAAATATTTAAAAATCAAATTTCCCTTAAAAGAAAAGAATTAAATAGTATTAAATTGAATGCGTTGACATTCCGATATTATATATGTAGCATTGATTTTTTTCGTGACCCTGCTCACAAACTTGAATAAGGGAAGTCACTTTACATAATAAGGTGATTTTTTTTTCTTATTGGCGGGAAAACAACTTTTATGCACGAGAATACAAGAACGGAGAGAAAGTCATCATTAATTGATATATGGTTCGACGAGTTCTCTTATTAGTAAAAAGGTGCACTGACCCGAAAGAGTTATATACTTTGTATTGCATACATATAAGTCAAAAAATTTCAAATGTCTTACAATATCAATGAGAGATAAAGTATATTTAATTAAACAGGAAGAGTGTGATTTCAATATTCTTAAATGTATATTATATATATGACAAAATAATGAACAAATATTGAAGAGAAAACAAAAATTCCAAAGAATTTCATTTTATTTTATCTCTGTCAATATTATTTTATTGTTATCCCACGTCATTTTTTTTTTAAGGTGAAAAGCTGAAAATTTTATCTCAAATAATAATGATTCATTTGTTAGAGATAAAATTTATACTTTTTTAATGGTGTTTTTTTTATGAAATAGTTGAAAGTCTGTGGTAATAGTTTATTAATAATTCTGAATCAAAGAATGACGAAATTTTTTTATCTTTTTGTTTTTGACACATTATCTAAATTTGAATTGGGAAAAATGTTTAAGTACTAAATTCATTTTGTGACAGATTTTTTGCTGTCGAATTAATAAATTTTACTAGTAAATAGAATTTTCTATTAATTTATTAGTAAATTTTACTGTAGTTAATAGTAAAATTTCTACTAAACTAGTAAATTTCTACTAATTTATTAGTAAAATTTACTATGTAATAAATAAATACAACTAAAAAAATTTCTACTAATTTATTAGTAAAATTTACTAATTCAAAAGCAAAAAGTCAGTTACTAATTCAAATTATAAAAAAATTTTATTAATTTAAATTTAGAGATCTATTACAGGATTGACACTATTTCTGACAATAATTTTTTTTTAAATAACTTAATTTTTCAAGAACTATCATAAAATTATGAGTTATAAATTATTTGATGAATAATTTTTACAATTTTCATAAATGCTGGATTGATAGAAAAATTTTAGTTAAAAATACTAAAAAAAAAATTGAATTTTGGAAAAGTTACAAATGATTCCAGAAATTCAATTATTTTCAAAAGTTATAAAAATTCTTCGCGAAAATTCAATTATGTTCAAAAATTTTTTAAAAATTCTCGTCAAAATTTCAATAAAATTCTTCATCGAAATTCAATTATTCTTAAAAATTTTAATAAAATTCTTGGCAAAATTTCACAGGAATTCAATTATTTACAAAATTTTTAATAAATTTCTTCGAAATAATTCAATTATTTTCATAAGTAATAAAATTTTCACAGGAATTCAATTACTTAAAATACAAAATTACATAAAATTTTTCGAAAAATATCAATTATTTAAAAAGATTTTTATAAAATTCGTCGCAAGAATTCAATTACCTATTTAAAAAAATTTAACAAAGTCCTTTTCAAGAATTCAATTATTTTTATAAATAATGAAATTCTTTACCGAAATTCAATTATTCTTATAAACTTGAATAAAATTCGTTGCAAGAATTCAATTATTTACATAAATAATAAAATTCTTCACAGAAATTCAGTTATTTTTATAAACTTGAATAAAATTCGTTGGAAGAATTAAATTGTTTTTAAAAAGTAATAAAATTCTTCGCAGAAATTCAATACGTTCAAAAAGTAAATAAAAATTTTTGTCTAAATTTCAAGTATCTTTATAAATAATAAAATTCTTCATCCGAAATTCAATTATTTTAGAAAAATTTTAATAAAATTCTTGGGAAAATTTTAATTATTGTCATAAATAATAAAACTCATCGCAGGATTTTAATTATTTTTGATACAATTTTAATCAAATTCCTCGAAAAATGTTATTATTCTAAAAAATTTTATTAAACTATGTCAAAAGAATTCAATTATTTGAAAAATTGTTGATACAATTCTTTATGAGAATTCAATTTTAAGAAACATTCAATTATTCAATAAATTATTTATTTGTTAATTTAAATCTAATTGAATTCTTCTAGAATTTTCCAATAAAAATTAATTATTTTTATTAATTCACTTTTATTTATTATTAATTAATTAATTAACAACTCTATCATTAATATGATTAGTATTATTACTATTATTGTTATTATTGATATTGGTTTATTAATTAATTAATTTTATTATTTTTTTTTAGGTATTATTTATTAATTTTTGGTTTTTAACTTGATTATTTATTTTTTCGACAAGGGAATTAGTTTCTATTATGTTTCTTGAAATTTGAAACACATATGGACTTGATATGAGAGGAAGTTTACTGACGATTGAGTAAACTTTACTAAAGACGATAAAAAGGAAAAAAATTGCGACATGAAATTAATTATAAGTCCGGATGCAAGCGTTTATTAGAGAGGAAGATGTCGATTTCATTATTGCAACACACAATTCTCTGAGATTAAAATAAAAATAATCTAATAATATAATCTTCTTCATCATTTGTATATCGATAGAATAATTTTAAAAATCGCATTGTGCAATTTTATTGAGAATTTAATTTTTTCTAAACTCGTTAGTAAAATTTAATAATATAATGTCGAAGGAAATATTTTTTATTTAAAATATTTTCTTAAATTACTGATTACAATAGAAATTAAAAACTTAAATAAAAACTTTACAATTAATTTTTTTTCACAGTGATGATACAAAATTATTGTAAAAGGAATTTAATTTGAAGGCGAGAAATAATTATAAATTTCGTTCTTTTGAAAGTTCAAAATTTTCTTAGAATCATTTTTTAAAGCAGATTTAAAGAAAAACTTTGCTAAGTTTTGAATGTTCAAGGAAGGGAATTCTCTTTTCGAATTTAAATACTTTCAAGAATAAACAGAAAAGAAAAATAATGTAAATTAAATATTTTCTCAGATGAGAATTAATTTGTTTTGATATAAAAAATAATTTTTTAGTTCTTTAATTAAATGTACTAATTTTGGAAGAGAATCGCAGTCATCTTTTCAAAGTCTCACGCACCGTTGACTAAAAATTCCCGTTACTAAAGTTCATGAAGTTGAACGTCATTGTGGAAATGTATTTTTATGTGAAAACAACATTTTTTTAGCTATAAAAATTTAAAATTTAAAAAACATTAACCACTGAAAAAAAGGCAAGAATTTAAATTTATTGCAAATGAAAAACTGTCTATTTTATGAATTTTTTTTTTCAATTACAGCAAAAACTTTCTCTTCTTTACAAAATATATTAATAATCAAATATTGGTTTCATTTGAAAGTAATTATGAAAATTGTTTTTTTGTTGTTTTTAATTTCGGTCAAAATGTCAGTCATTTTACTATGCGGTAAATTGACCATGGCACAGGCTCTGAATTATATTGTATAAGCAATACCAGTTTTATTTAAACAGGATTTCTATCGCGCTTTCTAGGAAGAGAACCGCACATAGTTGAGACACTTGGTACCAAGAGTGGATATTAGAAAAAAGAAATAGGAAAGATGAAAAAAAAGGGGGAAAAATGTTTATTTTTATAAATAAACGTCATCTTATATAGATAGAAATATGTATTTACCGCAATCTTATTAGAATTGAAAAGACTTCTTTTGTATTTTATTTATGATTTTATTTATGATTTTATTCACTATTTTATTCGTGATTCTATTCGCGATTTTCAAATGGGAACATAAACCATAATTTAGACCATAATTTATTCGCGTTGTAAAATTACTAATTCATCTTTATTTCCTCTTTATTTTGATATATGTATATATTAAATCTGAAATTCAATTGTGAGATGTTTATTTTCTTACCCGGTGTTTATTGAAATATTGGCGACAATTCAAGGATTCTTGGATATTTTATAATATTGGAACTTTTTAGCCTCGTAGCGAAAGAAACAAAATCGAAGAAAAGGATTTTTTTCTTGGATTTCATATTGCATGTGCGTTCAAAAAAAAATTTTTTATTTTGAATTAGGTGTCTTTTCCTCCTCCCTACATTTTTCTATATACACGCACGTTAGAAAGTCACGAGAGTCTCTCAACAATAATAATTGCTTTCTTATATTTTCTGTGTTAAATTCACTGATAAGTTTTTTTTTAAATTGTAATAAAAAAATATTTAATGTTTAATAATTTAATAAATTTAATATTCAATAATATAAAGTAAATATGTTTAATAATTAATATATTTTAGAATAATTATAATATTCTAAAGTTCTCAACGTTCAAGTGAATGAAATTAATTTGCTTCTTTTTTAAATTTTATTTCAACAATTTTGCGTCACTGTCAAATAAACTTAAATGTCAAATTTGTTAAATATAAAATTTAATTTTTTTATTTTATTTTTTATTTGAATTAAAATAACAAGGAATAAAAAAATTTATTTCATTCCTATCAGTAATTTAGGAAAATATTTTTATTTAAAAATATTTCGTTTATTTGCACGTTCAAAACTTATGTGGATCATAAGATATATTTTGGATTATAAGGAATATAATTTAAGAGAATTATAATTTATTATTGCTTTGAAAATAAGAAATTTATGTTATCGTGTCATCTTTTATATAAATATTTTTGATAGTGAAACGAAAACTAATATTTGAAGTTCGAGTTTCTTTGGAGTATTTTCTTTACACATTTGTGTAAAGAACTTTTTAGAAACGATATTTCTTGATAAAATTTTCAAAATAGGGAAAATTGTAAAGATTTAAAATTATTGTCCTGAAAATAAAATTTTATTTTATAAAATATTTTCCCTGGAGAACATTGTAACCTTGAAAATTAAGAAGTAATGCTTTTTTTAAAAAGTTTTTCACTGTATTGATAATCAAAGTGATAATCAAGTACTTGAAAAAAAGTGCATGTGCAACACGCGATGCATTATAACACGAATCTTCGAGGCATTTTTTTGTTTAGTGCATGTGTTCATATTTATATTAAATAAGTGTATAAATTTAACATTCTCGTGGTTTTATTTAAATATTATTGAAATATTTTCGTTTATTGTAAAATAGAAAATTTATTTAGATGTGAATTAGAAATTTTTAAAAATTTAAACGAAAGATGAAACTAAAAATGACGAGAATAAGTGATTAATTTTTTATTACAATTAATTATTATAAAATAAATAATAACTATATAAATATGAAAAATAAAAAAATATACACTGAGAAAACAATATATTTGAATCAAACATAATTATCTTTGTTATGCAGTCAACAACAAATTATTTTTGAATTAAACATAATAATTTTGATTCAATAAAAATTATAGGTTTAATTCAATTATATAAAATATAATTCATAATATAATTCATAACATAATTTTTTGGTTAGCTACTTATTTTGGGATTAAAAAAAATTTGTCTCGGTGTGAATATAAAAAAATTAAAATATTTAAATATATTTGAAAAAGGGAAATGCGTTCTTAAAAAAATGACAATAAGGAATAAAAAAAATTTATTGCCAATTAGAAGGAATTAAAAATTTTTTTTCTGGAATTTTTTCTTCAAGTAAAGGGACATTAATGCATATACAGAAATAATGACGTAAAAGTATGTAATATCATACTTAACTCATTGTTAGACATGAAGATGAATGTGACAGATGAGAAAAGAAATTTAATTGTGTTAAAAAAAGAGAGACTTGAAAGGCGTCCTTCTGCGATGCATTTATGGTGATTTATTTATGGTCGCGCATAGATGCAATTCTTTGAGTCGTTTCTTGACTAAGAAGATAAAAATATACTTATATTGAATAATCATTTTTTTTTATTTGTAAATTGAGGAAAAAATGAGGAAATGAAAAAATATTCTTGATTTTTGTGTTGAATTGACTTTTTAACTACGAGAGATGGATTAAGATATTCATCTTATGATAGATAAATAAAATTCAAATTTAATGTTCTTGTACGATAAAAGAGGTTTTTCTCCTACGCTTTTTTGGTATTTAAATCTTGTTGTTTCTTTTTTTGGATAATTGAGTAAATGAATCCAACAGCTGGTTTTAGTTTCCCGACTGAAACGTGCTTTCTTCTTTCTACATAGTTCAATAAAATGTTCCAAAAATAGTTGTCGAGACCCATTTTGAAGTAGCAATAAGCAAATCAGAATATAGTGTGTATTAAGAACAGAATTTAGGGGAATTACAACAAAAGCAATTTTATATGATTCAGTTTTGAGTTTAAAAAAAATTTTAAATTTGAACTTTTTTTTTATTGACGTTTCGTTAATATTTTCGACTCCAATATTTTATGTTCCTAAAATTTCGAAACTTCAACTGAACGACAATATTTTTTTTATCTTCTTTCGTCTGTATTTTTTAAAAATTAATTTTGTATATTAATTAATTTTTAACTAAGTAATTATTCTTCTTTTTTCAAAAATATTTGTGCAGAAGAGAAATTTTGTTCATTTTGAACTTTGCGGGAAAATATAATATTTTTGGAGTGCGGAAATTCATTTTATCAAATTTGAAAATAGAAATACTTTAAAGTGTTAAATTTGACTCCAAATGAGTTAAAATCAGTTTAATTATTAATTAAGGCGGTAATTATTTTGATTTGATTGAAAATTGGCTCAATTGGAGTAATGACTTCTTTTTATAGAAATACTCCGAATAATAAATAAATAATAAATTAATTTGTAAATGAAGTAATTAGTAATTAATTATTATAATTTATATTATATAATTGATCAAATAAGAATTGATGACAAAAAATTTGTTTGTAAATAATTCAGAGGAAATTTTACAATTTCCTCTGAATTATTTACAAACAAATTTTTTGTTTACAAATAAAAAGCAAAAAAGAAACGAATTATAATTCATTTTTTATTATTAATTATTATAAACAATAAAATAAAAATTATCATGTAAAATTTAATTTGTTTTATAAATAAACTTCTTCAGGAACAAATTTTGTGTTTACAATAATAAAAAGCAAAAAAAAAAAAAAAAAAAATGAAAATTATAAAATAAGTTATAGTTAATTAATTAATATTTATTAAATTATGTTTAAAAACATTAGAACAATTTAAATAATAATTTTTTAAGGTAGAAAAAAAGAAGTATGACAATTAGCTGTTTCGGATAGACAAGAACCTTTAATCGACAATCAATAACCATTAATAAAAAAATCAAACATTTGTTCATGAATCAAGTATAATTTGAATAAAATGGAAAAGCATTTACGTCAAATATTCAAGAAATTATTCCAATTGAGACACGCATTTACTATATAGTAGAGGAAAAAAGAAAATTATATTTTATTTTTATTTAGTCTATAATTACTTTTCTATATTGGTCTTTAATTTGAATAGCAAATAGTCACTGAATGATAAAACTTATAAAATAAGTTTGACGTTTAAATGGTTTATTGTAATGGTCTATTTTAAGACTTATTAATTTACTAATAGAAAATTTTAGCTTTTATACAAAAATGTCTCATCAATAAATGTATAAAAAAATTATCATTAGAATTGGAAAAAAATTGTTATTTTAAAATAATTAAAATAAATATTTATAAAATCATAGATATAGTGACAGGTGACGCAATAATGTAAATGTTGGAAGTAACTTCTTTTTAGTGGAATAATAAAAAAAAATTCTACACTTAAAATGAAATTAATTGACTCAAAGTAATACGTGACTCAACGTTTAAATCTATAGAAATCTAGGAAAAAGTTTTATTTCAAAAATTTATAAATTGAAATCGATAAAAGTGATCGATTATCGAAATTTTATTATTTTGTTAAATTGTTATTTTATTTAAAAATTAACATATTTTAAAATCGTAATTTGAGTCGATTAATAAGTAAAAAAAATTCTGTACTTTAAATGTATTTTAAAAAATTTGAAAAGAAGAGAAAAATTTGTGAAAATATTAAATTTAAAATAAACATATTTTAAAATAAGTAAAATAAATTCTACGCTTTAAATGTATTTTTAAAAATTTGAAAAGAAGAGAAAAATTTAGTGAAATATTAAATTTAAAATAAACATATTTTAAAATCGTAATTTAAAACGTAATTTGAGTTGATTAATAAGTAAAAAAAAATTCTATACTTTGAATGTGTTTTAAAATATTTTAAAAAAAGAGAAAAATTGAGGATAGAGTATAGTATTACGATAGAGTATAGTAAAAATTACCAATTGGGCAACTTTGAGCATGCCAGGCTTATTCCGGAAGTAATCCGTATTAATATCATTGAGAGTGAATCCTGGATTTTGTCCAGGTTCTGTCTTGACTGTTGGTACCTGACGAGGATTATTCCCCGTGGTATGAGTTGTAGTTTCGTGAACTGTGACCACAGTTTCCGACATCATGCTTCTTTTGATGTGTATAAAATTTAGTTTTTTTTTTAAATTTTTAAATTAATCCTTGCGCACAATTTTTTGCACAATATATATATATTTTTTTTTGGTTTTTAGCGAACTGTGAATTCACAGGAAGCACTTTTTGTAAAATTTATTAAATTATTATTTATTTATTTATTTTTTTGGGAAATTTTAACGCGCGTAATTTGAACGATATTTCGCGGGAATATGAATTTTAAAAAAAGAGTTCACCGGGTTATACAGTTATGGGACACCTGTTAGATCACAATTGAGAACAATTCAGACACAAACCGCTACAGCGGCAACACCACTGCATACTAAGGCATGAAGGTGTAGCTGATCCGCTACTTTTGCCCCGAACTCCACGTGCCCCTCATCAGTACTTTTCAATTCAGTGACGGCTTTCAGTTTCTCTGTACCCTATTTTTCTTTAGATTTTCAGTGAAAATTTAGTTAGAAATCTGTTTATATGGTTTTTTAAATTAATTTTTATTATTAGTTATGCTGTTATTTAATTAATAATAATTCGAATTTTGCTAAGTTGATGAATAACACTAAATTAATAATAACATTAATTTTATTATTAATTTAAGTTTATTTAGTAATTTAGTAAAATTTGAATTATTAATTAATTGAAATAATTTTAAAAAATAATAAATTTTGCTAAACTACTAAATTAAACTAAATTAATTTAATTAATAAATTAGTTTATTTAGCAATTTAGGAAACTTTGAATTATTATTAATTAAATTAAACAATTTTAAAAAGTAATTCAGCTGAATTGCTAAGTAAAACTAAATTAATAGTAAAATTAGTTTTATTATTTATTTAGTTTTATATTTAGTAATTTATGATAATTTTTGTTTTATTATTAGTTTAGTCTTATTTAGCGAAACTAATTTTATTATTAATAATTTAATAACTAAATTAATTTTGCTAAACTGCAAAATAAAACTAGTTTTGTTGATAATTAATTAATAAAATATTAAATTATTAATAAAACTTTTTAAACTTTATTATTAATTTACTTTTATTTATAAATTTTGCAAAATTAGTTTTAATACAAATTAATTATGCAATAATAAAATCGTTTTATTATTATAATTAAATTTATTCTGCAATTTTTAGCAAAAATTAGTTTGGTTACTAAGTAATTAAATTTCGTTAATAATTGACAAATTGTAAATATTTGATAATTTACCTAAATAATAAAACTAAGTTTGTTACTAATTTTTTTTTATTAATTTTTCTTCATTTTTATTTTATTTTATTAATAATTTACTTTTATTTATCAATTTAGCAAAATTAGTTTCATTATTAATTAATTAAACAACAATAAACTCGTTTTATTATTAATTTAGTTTTATTTAGAAATTTAGCAAAATTAGTTTTGTTATTATTAAAATTACTAAATTTCTGAATTTGAAAATATTTGCTAATTTTCCTAAATAATAAAACTAGGTTTATTATTACTAATTAATTTATTAATTAGTAACAAAATTAGTTTTGTTATTAATTAATTAATTATTAATTATTATTAATTATTAATTATTAATTAAACTAATTTTCTTTAATTCCTAATTAAAACTAGATTTTTTATTTATTATATAATGAATGAATTATTAGTAATAAAACTAGAATTATTTAGTCACTTAACAAAATTGTCAAATAAATGCAATTTACCAATGTAGTAAAATTTATTAGTTAATTAATTAATTACCTAATAAGAAAACTAATTTTGCTAAATAAAACTAGTTTCATTATTAATTAATATTAATTATCTATAATATAATAAAACTACAATTACTAAATTGATAAAAAAACTAGTTTTGTTACTAATTTATTAATTTATTAATTAATTAGTTATTAGTGAAACTAATTTTCCTAAATTGCTGAAAAACTAGTTTTGTTATTAATTAATGAATTAATTATTAAAAAAGCTAGATTTATTAATAACAAAACTAATAATAACATTTAATAAAACAAAATAAACAACAAATTTTATAATTTATAATTTATATTTAAAATAACAATTAATGAAACTAAAAAATTCATAAAAATAATTTAATAAAGGGATTTTTGAAAATTTAAAAATTTCCCGCCAAAATGGTGGCGCTGCGGTTGCAAGCTAAAGCGCAGTCGCAGAATCTAGCAGAAAGGTTTCTGTCGTTTCTGTTTATTAGTGTTTGTTGGCCGTTTAATTGGTGTATTATTATTTTTGTTTTTGATGAAAAAAATAGTGTTTGTCGAAAAAGTAAGTGATAAATTTTTTAATTTTGAATCGATTCAAATTGCTTGGCCATTATTTTCAAAATAAAAGTTTTTTGTGCATTTAAAAAATTAAAGAAATCTTCTACTTTGCGTACTGTTTACATTTTTTGAGGTTAGGAATTCAAAAACTTGATCGTTACATTGTACTTTAAAAAGTATTGTTTTTGTTTTTAGAGGAATTAAAGAATACACAAAATAATTAATGATCATCTGCAATCTAAAACTTTTAAGATGTCGGTTTCGAAAAAGCTTAAGGAATGGTATATTTCCATTGAATCTCATAAATTTGAAGGTATCGCGGATGCAATAAAGGTAAAATAAATTCTATATGTATTAATAGTCAAAAATTCGTAGTCAATAGTTTAGATAGTTTAATAGTAAATTTATATTTTACTTAATAAACTAATTTGATAAATTTGTTTTTATTTTGTTTAAAAAATTGAAAATAAACATTTTTAATATCTAAATTGAAAGTTTTTTTTGAAAATTGAAATTGATTTTAACAGGAGCATCTACCAGTGGCAAATCCAAAATACAATAATCAAATTGATAGTTTGGTAACACGTTTGACACGTTCTTATATGGACTATCATGATAAAAATAAAGGCGACGTTAAAACTGGTCTTGAAATCTTTGAATTGACCTGTAGTCTTTGCGACAGGTTCACTGAATCCAGTAATCCACCAAGATTGCGTCCTGGCATTTTTCACATTACTCGATGCCTTCGTGAATTAAAACTTTATTCCGAATCCCAAATAATATGCAATTATATAATGCCAGGGAAAATTTTTTCCCCCGATGTACAAGATGTGGATTATTTTGTAAAATTTTCTCAAGCATGGCGTCAAAGCGTAGACATGGAAATAAAAGCCCTCTCATCAAAATTCGATCTAATGAATTATGACGTCCTTTTGGAAATGATAAAATTTGATTTTCAACTACTGAAATTCGCCGATAAATTAGAAAATCATTCGAAAATTTTATTTGTAAGAATACAAACATACATTGATCAAATAATAAAATCTGATAGAGAATGGACAGAGAGTAAAATTCTAACATTCCTTAATTATATGGTTGAACATATTAGAAGTCTACAAGATAATTCGAATTTGGAGATTAATCCAATTAATGTTTATCCTGAAATCATTGATATAATGCACTGTTTATGCATGAAAATGATGAAAGCTAATAAAATAAAGGAACTCTCGAATTTTGTAATTGAATGTGCGAAAAAATTTGAAATTTTTATTAAAAGTAATATTGAAGTAAGAAAATCATTTCTATTACATCTTGATTATTACAAAGTTTTTTTCAAACCTGTCGTTAATTTTGATGAAGACATGTTTAAAGAAATTTCCAATTACAAATGCCGATTTGAAAGTAGATTAAAAAAGTTTGGTCCGACAAATCTTTTTAAAGCAAATTCATTGGAAATCAGTAAAAGTCTCACGACATTATTCAATTATTGGTTAAAATGTATGAGTTGTTGTAAAACAGAATATTTCAATAAGATATTTTTTGAAATTGTTGAACTCGTCAATCATTCAGCATCGCTTCTTGCGAGACAACGTATAAGATTTTGTAAATGCGATTTGACAGTTTGCACAGCAAAGTACAATACCTACGAGCAAATAAATATTATTCAAAAATGTGGAGTATTTATTTGTATGATTGATAAAAAAGAATTAACCGCTGATTTAGTAAAATTCAGCTGTAATTTTATAAATGAAATTATTGTCGCGATTTATGAGTATAAAGAAACAAAATGTGGATTGTATTCTCATCTTTGGTCAACGTGTGGTCAAGTTATGTACAATTTTGGTCTCTTGACGTGTTTGGATTTTCTCGATGAAAGCGCAGAAATGATGGCAAATCTCCTTTCATTCATTATTCAAGAGTATGGACTTGAGTGTAAAAATAATTTTCTTCGTACGCCGAATCCTTTATCGTTGGTGTTACATAAATTAAGTGGTGTTTATTATCGAGCTGAAAAATACAGAGAAGCGATGATTGTCACTGCATTCAATGGATTAATAAGTTACGACGAAGATGAAGCAAAGGCATTTAAAATGTGGGCAAGTATAAAGCATAAATGTAAAACAGAATCGGAGGATATTGTTAAAAAAACAATGATAGCTTGTTTAAAGCACGATAAAGATACTATCAAGGAACTTGGAGTGGAAATTCAATTAAATGATTATAATTTGGTGAAACTTTGTATGAGAGAAATTCAAGGATTACAAAATGCAAAAATAAGTCTAACAGAGGCGATAAAAGCAAGTTTAAAAGAATTGAATGGCTTGAGAAAAAATACAATGGAATTTGTCGAAGGTGTTCAATATTTGGGTTATCATATGATTTATTTTCGTGATGATTGTTCAATTCATGAATATTTAAAGAAGGCTGAATGTTATTTATCAACATTTGATCAAAAATCCATCTATAATTTTTGTCTGAGGGCTAATTTAAAATTTTTTCAACTCATGGAACAATGTAATGTAACTAGTAAAAAAATTAAAGAGGATATAAAGAAGGCAAAAAATATTTTGCAAAAGGATAAAAATCAAAATCATGATGAGACTATTGAAGTTGATGAAGTGGTTCCAGTTTATAGGACAATTAATATGAAACACGATCAACAAATTGCTTTGGAATTGGAACAAATTTTGCAAAGATGGAAAAAGTTATTCGCTAAAGATCCGGTAGGTTAAAAATTATACCAACATTATTATAAATTTTATTCACAATAAAATAGAAATTAATTTATGTTTCATTACAGAAGGTAATTAATAATTGCTGGGAGCCTAAAATTACTCTCGAGATAATAATCATAGCCGGAGAAGTTGCACGATTGTATTTATCTCAAGAAAACGAGAGACAAGCTTGGTTACTCGCTTACGAGTTAGCTACCGTCCTGCAAAATCATACTGCTTGTATATATGGTACTAATTATTCTATTTTATATTCTATTTTATATTTCATTTTTATTTTATTCCTTTAACGAATTTCTTTTCTATTTTCTAGTGACTGCCAGGAGTATTTCTCTTCGATACATAAATGAAAATTGGATAAAGAAAGCTCACGAATATGCAGTTTCATTAAAAACATCAGATGATGAAAGTAAAAGTGTCCTGGGCATGTTTTGGACGAATTTAGCTGATTTTTATTTTGAAACAGGAAAGGTGAGTTTTTTTAGATAAAATTTGTAAATAATTACTTATGGTATAGGGCTCGCACTAGGTCCGTAAATTTGCTTCAAGTCCAAGAGCTTTATTTACAATATTCAATTTTACGAAATTTCAATTATTCGTAAATTCTTCAATTAAATATATATTAGAAAATAAAAACTTCAAATACTTAATATAAAAAAAATCAATTAATCTTTTTCAAAAAAATTAAGTTCAAAATTTAATTATTTCTAAAAATTTACGCTATATATTCAAGCTTTTAATACCTGTTCAATTATTATCTAAAATTTTAACTTAAATTCATTTTTAAATCAATTTTTATTAGAAAATTCTACCAAATTCAATTATTTATATACAAAAAAACAATTTATTGAATAATTGCTTATTTCTTAAAATTTAATTCTCATCAAGAATTAAGAATATGTAATTACATTTTTAATGAATTCGATTAAAATTGTATTAAGAATAATTACATTTTTAATGAATTCGATTAAAATTGTATTAAGAATAATTGAAATTTTGCAATGAGTTTTATTATTTATGAAAATTATTGAATTCTTAAAAAGAATTTTATTGTTTACGAAAATAATTGAATCCGTGTAAAGGTTTTATTATTTATGAAAATAATTGAATGATTGCGAAGAAATTTATAAAAAATTTGTAAATAATTAAATTCCTGTAAAATTTTGATTATTTTATGAAAATAATTAAAGGTTTGCGTAGAATTTTATTACAAAATTTTTTAAATAATTGAATTTTTTGAGCAAATTTAAAAAAATTTAAAATAATAGAAACAACTATTTATTAGTAAAATTTGCTAATTCAAAAGCAAAAAGTTAGTCACTAATTCAAATTAGATAACTTTTTTACTAATTCAAATTTAGAGAGTTTAATATTCAATTATTATCTAAAATTTTAACTGAAATTCATATTTAGATCAATTTTTATGAGAAAATTTTAAGAGAATGCAATTATTAAAATACAAAAATAAATAATTTATTGAAGAATTGAATGTTTTTTAAAATTTAACTCCCATAAAGAATTTTAACAACAAATTTTTAAATAGGTAATTAAAAATCTTTTGACGAATAATTTTAATTTTCGAGAAATTAGATTAAAATTGTATTAAAAATAATTGAATCTTTGTAAAAAATTTGATTGAATTGAGGAAAATTTTTGAAAATAATTGAAATTTTGTCAAGATTTTATTAAAATTTTTGAAAATAATTGACTTTCTGCAATAATTTGTAATTTCTCTAAAAAAAACTCGAAAAAAAAAATTGTCAAAATTTCGATTAAATTCAGAAATATTAAAATTCTTCTCCGAAATTCAATTATTTACAGAAATTTTCCTCAATTAAATGATCTTCAATATTTATTATTTTAATAAAACTTTCCAAAATAATTTAATTTTTATTTTAAATAATTTGATAAAATTCTACCCAAAAATTTAATTATTTTCACAAAATAATAAAAATTTCACGGGAATTCAATTATTTACAAATTTTTTATAAATATCTTCGCAATAATTCAATTTTTTTAATAAATAATATAAAATTTTTACAGATTTAATTATTTTCGTAAATACTAAAATTCTTTTTAGGAATTCAATTATTTTTAATACAAATTTAATCAAATTCCCCGAAAAATGTAATTATTCTTAAAAATTTCATTAAAATTCGTCAAAATAATTTACCTATTTATTTAAAAATTTGTTGATAACATTCTTTAGGAGAATTAAATTATAAGAAACATTCAAATATTCAATAAATTATTTATTTTTGAATTAAAATAATTGAATTGTTAACAAATGAATTTGAAAATTCTCAAAGAACTTTTTCAAAAATTATTATAAATAATGGATTTAAAAAAGATTTCTAGTTAAAAAAATTTTTTAAAATTTAATTTTTGAGAAGTTAGAAATTTTTGCAGAAATTCAATTATTTTCATTAATAACAAAATCTTTTACAGGGATTTAATTATTTTTATAAATTATAAAATTTTTTACAGAGATTTAATTATTTTCGTAAATAATATATTTCTTTGTAGAAACTCATTAATTTCATAAGTAATAAAACTAATCTCAGAATTTCAATTATTTTTAATACAATTTTAATCGAATTTCTCGAAATTGTAATTATTCTTAAAAAATTGTATGAAAATTCGTCTTAAGAATTTAATTATTTAAAAATTTATTTATAAAACTCTTTATGAGAATTGAATTTTAAGAAACATTCAATTATTCAATAAATTATTTATTTTTGTATTTAAATAATTGAATTCTAGTAGAATTTTCTAAAAAAAATTGATTTAAAAGTGAATTTCAGTTAAAATTTGAGATAATAATTGAATATTAAAAGCAATATAGCGTGAATTTTAAGAAATAATTGAATTTTGAAATTAATTTTTTTGAAAAAGTTTAATTGCTGATTATTTTTTGAATTATTTGAAGTTTTTATTTTTCTAATATATGTGACTGTCCACGAGAAAACAAGGCTTAGGTCCAAAAAATCAATTTTGATTTTTTTATGGTAATCGACAGATTTTATGTTGCTTTTTTAAATGCAAAAGTCAGAAGTTAAAAATATCAATTACTTTCGACAATATATCGTTTTAAAGATGGGTATGTCAAGCGTAGTTAACTTCAATCGTAGTACTTCAATCGCTCGCCCTGTGAAATTCACGTTTGGGAGCTAAGCCTTGTTTTCTTGTGGACAGTCACATATATTTAATTGAATAATTTATGAATAATTACAATTCCGTAAAATTGAGTATTGTAAGCAAATGGATTTGAAAATTGTCAAAAAGAAGTTTTTCGAAAATTATTAAAAATAATTGATTGAAAGAAGACTTATATTTTTGTCAGTAATAATTGGTCGGTAATTTTTCTATTTTTGTCCGTATTTTTAAATACATTTACTAGTTCGAGCCCTGATGCTATAGAATTTGTTTAAAATTCCACTTTTTTTTGTTCGAAGGTGAAAGAAGCAGTTACTTTAATGAATAAAGTGAAAAATTTGGATACTGTTAAACTAACAGGAGATCCTGGAGTTTATTTGGATTATATGGATACAATTATAAGAAATTATCAATTCTACTCTGAGAAAGCGGAGCAAGAAGAGTATTCCGAATTTCTTGTTCATCATGTATACTCCATGGTTTCTGTAAATGGAACTTTCTCCATTGGAGGTAAATTATTTCGACCACAGTATTTTTTTCACAGTATTTTTTAATAAAATAAATTTTCATAATTCTTGAATCATACTTTTTGCAGGAAAGAAAATGTACTACGGACTGAATAATCTGCTCGATGGTGTAAACAATATGTCATTGATAAAATTAAATTTCATTTCATTTAGAGAAATATCGGCACATTTAACACTTCGACTAGAATTGGCGCAGTCACTTGGAGCAACATTACGTGTTGCTGAATGTCTCAAGTCACTTTGCTACGTTGACTTGAAACGATGGAAATTGGATGATTGTGAAGTAAAACTTCAGGGTATTGAACAAATTCTCGATGTTGAGGCATTTGGATTATCAATGAAAACGAAATCCAATGAATTTAGGGATGAACGTGCAAATACAATTTGTTCTTCGCGTCGAATGGATGTCGATGATCCTGTTCGCGATGTAATGGAAGATAATGCATCGCCAATTCTTCGAAAGAAAATTTTTGTACCTCCTGAATTTATGCTTCATGACAAATGCGAATGCTATCGGTGTTTAAATATTCCCTATCAGCATTTAATTTTCTCCTGTACATTTATTCGTGCACAAATGTACGCTTTGAAGAAATATTCTTTATTGGCATTGCAACATTATCAAGGTGCATTGGATGTGAGAGCGAAGGTATTGGCGAGGGAGAATAAAAGAATTCTCAAGAAGAATGATGATAAATTCGGAAAGTATTATCATTGGAGGAAGTATTACACGACGGTGGATTATGTTATGATGTTAATTGACTTTAGTAAATTTCTCATGTATCACGAAACAGAACCAAGGGAAATGGATGCTATGGAAATTGCTTTTGAAGCAATCAACATTTGTCAGAAATACAATTTACAAACTCATCCAGTGTTCACTGCCGCGAATGAACTTTTATTTTCCTATCGTTTACAAAAACTCGATCCATCTTTTAAAGGTAAGGAAAAAAATTTTTTGTTTGAGAAAAACAATTGATTGGATTTTGATAAATTTCTTTTTGCAGGTTTTACAGTTCCTGATGTCGCTGATATTGATACTTCTGATTTGGTTGATCAGCAGAAAGATGTTTGTACAATGAAATCTTGTGCGACACCGTCTCATTCGAATGATTTGCCACTGAAGGGCGTACATAGAAAGAAAACACCACCACTTTTACCTTTGAGAAAAGTTCATATGAATTTGAGTGACAGTGAAGATGAAGAATTATCATCGACGAAGGAGAAAAAGCAAACTAGAAGAAGACGACTTATAATTGTCGATGAGGAATCATCACAGTCGGAAACTGATAATGCAACATCTATTCCACCACCAATTTTAAAGTTACCAGAAAAATCATCGTCGAGACGAACGAAGAAAATTGTCGTCGATGAAATTGATACAATAAGTGACTCTATGACGAAAGTTTCCATTACTTCGGCAACATCTGATTTGAGTGAAGAAGCACAAAGTAAACGTTATACATGGAGGAAGAAGGTTGCAGTTTCAGCGCCCGAAGACAACTCTATTCCCTCTACTTCCTCGGAAATTAACCCACTAAGTGACTTTGGAAAAAAAATTACCATTTCTTCGGCGTCAACTCAAGTCACTGGAGAATCAAAAAATAAACGATTGTCATCGAGAAATAAAGTTGCAGTTTCAGCGCGAAGTGAATCATCAAGATCGAAAACGAAAAAAGTGCCTGAAGACAACTCAATACCTTCTACTTCTGCGACAAGCGAAAATAAACGATTGCCAACTGGAAATAAAATGTCAACTTTAATTGCTACGTCAGATAATGAAAGTCTACCGAACAAACGACTGTCATCTAGAAATAAAACCACAAAATCAAAAGCTGTTGAGTCGAAAGAGAAAAAATTGTTATCGACTGATGAAGCAGAATTCTCTGGCGACTCACTTTCTTCCACTTCGTCAAGTGTTGGAAATTCGCAGAGGAGAAGCAAAAGATTGGCTACCAAAGATGTTAAGAATAATGAAAAAGGCTTCAGTTCAGATAGATGCTCATCGCCAGATCTTTTTCTAACGGATGATGAATTTAGTTCAAAGAAATAAAAAGAATATTATTAATAAAATTCCATCGGTTAAAGAATTTTATTTTTAAAAAATAGGTATTAGTGTTAGATTAAATAAGTAAACTGAAACAAGAGACAATAAAAGTAATAATAGTTGAAATATGTTTAAAAGTTAGTAAATTGAAAGAATAGTGTAAATTCAGAGATCTTAGAGTTATTTCAGAAATAGTGATATAATTGAAGGGCTACATAAAATAAGGGGACGAACGCGTGGTTGAAAGGGATAATATCAGTCAGGTAGCAGCGAGCGGCTCAAGGCTTGTCACTGCTACCCGACTGGTACTATCCCTTCCAAGCCTCGCGTTCGTCCCCTTATTTTATGTAGCCCTTCAATTATAATTTTATAATGAAAATATAAATATTTTTCCTTTTTATTTATATTCTCATTCATTCATTTTTTGATTCCATTTATAATGAGATAATTCTTGTGCCTTAAAGAGGTAAAACTGTTACCGAATCAAATAATTTCGATTACATATATAAAAATACCATCAAATGTAAATATTTGTATTTTAGATTACACCTATAGAAATAAGTTTTTGTTGATTTCAAGAAATCATTTGCTTTGACTTGTTTCTTTGATTGAAAATTAATTTTTCTTTAATTATAAGAAAATTTTTTATTCAAAAAAATTTCTTTGAATTACAAACTATTTGCGTCAAAAAAATGTTGCTTTTTAAATTAAAGAATTATTTCTTTGAAGAGTTAAAGAAATTTTGTTTTTTAAATTAAAGAATTATTTCTTTGAAGGATAAAAAAAATTCCCCTTTTTAAATTAAAGAATTATTTCTTTGAAGAGTTAAAGAAATTTTGTTTTTTAAATTAAAGAATTATTTTTTTGAAGGGTTAAAAAAATAATTCACATGAATGATAAAATTTCTTTGATTTAGAGAGCAAATTTCTTGGATTCAAAGAAAATTTGTTCAAATAAAAAAAAAGAAGTTTGAATTAAAGAAATTTCCTATGAATAAAAACCCTCTGCTTGTTTTTTAAAAAAAAATTATTTTGAATGAAACAAAACGAGTTTAAGAAACTGATTTCTTTGAATTAGTAAAAACTTTCTTCTGGCTGTGTAATTGCGATTAAAATTTAAATAACTTTATTTTATTACATTATTCTTTTCCATTGTTGTTGTAAATATACAAGCAAGACTGATGTCAATTAAATAAGGTTTTTCTAGAAAATACAAAGTTGAATAAGTTTCTTCCAAATATAAATATTATTTTTAAAGGAAGCATTATAAATAATATTTTGTTTTCTATTTTTATATATAAAAGTGTAATAATGTAACATTTATAATTAGTTATAATAAATTATTTTTCGAAAAAGAATTCAAATTTTTCATTAATTAACTTCTTTATCCTAAAGTTTGTTTTCATCATTTACGATTATTCATTTATAGAATTTTCCACTAAAATTCTCCTTTTTTAAGTCAATTTCTTTAAAATAATGTTTGAAAAAGTTCTTAGTGAATTATCAAATTCTTCTGTTTACAATTAAATTTTACGAAATTTCGATTATTCTGACATTCTTCAATTAAATACATTGTAAATTAAAAACTTCAAATAATTAAAAAAAATTCTATTAAACTTATTGGGAAAAATTAATTCTTTAGAATTCTTAATTAAAAGTATGAAAAGTTCAAATTTTCAAAGATTTTAATTTGAAATTAATTTTTAAATCAATATTCATTAGAAAATTCTAAGGGAATTCAATTATTTAACTAGAAAAATAAATATTTTATTAAACAATCGAATGTTTCTTAAAATTGAATTTTCATAAAGATTTTTATCAACAAATTTTTAAATAATTGAATTCTCATGATAAATTTTAATAAAATTTTGAAAAATAATTGTATTTTTCGAGAAATTTGATGAAAATTATATTAAAAATAATTGAAATTCTGTCAAGAATATTATTAAAAGTTTTGAAAATAATTGAATTTTGGAGAAAAATTTTATTATTTATAAAGATAATTGAAATTTCGGAGAAAAATTTTTGTAAATTTTTAAACATAATTGGATTTCTGCGAGGAATTTTGTTAAAATTATTTTGAAAAAAATGGAATTGTTGCGCAAAGAATTTCATTAAAATTTTTGAAAATAATTTTATTCTTTAAAAAAATTTAATTAAAAATGTATTGAAAATAATCTTAAATTCTAATAAATAAATTGTAGCAAAGGTTATTAAAATAATTAAGTTTCTTTGATAAATTTTAATAACAATTTTTAAGAATAATAACTTTTTCGGGGAATTTGATTAAATTTGTATTAAAAATAATTAAATTCCTAAAAAGAATTTTAGTATTTACGAAAATAATTGAATAATATATGAAAATAATTTGTAAATAATTGAATTCTTGTGAAATATTTATTATTTATGAATATAATAAATTAGATTAGTTTTTTTTCTAATCTAAGTTTTTTTATATTTCTAATTAAATTCATTTAAAATTGAAATTTTACAAACTTTTAAATCAAAATCTTTTGAAGTTTATCTACTTATGAAAATGTAAACGCAATTCTTTTAAAATAATTGAATTAATTTTGAAATATTTAAGTGAAATTAAATTTAAAGAATAAACACAATAACTTTCGAAAACATCAATTTTCCAGGATTTCGATCAAAATTCCCTGACTTTTCCAGGTTTTTCAAGGTTTATAAAATTTCCTGACATTTCCAGGTTGCGTAACAACCCTGGAAATAATATTTTTTGATTGGAAAAATAAAAGAATTGATTTTAGCCTAACAGCATTTATTAAAATACGAGATATTTACATTCGTCGTAAAAGAAGAAAAATTACTACAATAACTATAGTACTATTTTAAAAGAGCTACCATAAAATTTTGTAATCTTGAAAATTAATTACTTAATAATAATAGAGGTCGTTTATTATTTATTTTATTTTTTTTAAGTATTCTTTATATTTTTATCAAAAACTTTCATAAATAATGACTAATTAATTTCATTTTAAATACTTTATAAACTCAAATTTTTCATATTTTTTCTGCAAAATTTGCTGTTCTTATGAAATCTCTATTCTTTATTACTAAGTATCACACAAAGGTCCTTTTTACACATTTGTCGTTTTATTGACTTAAAAAAAACATTAATAGAAATGTCATAAGTTTGCTCATTAATTAAAATAGAATATTCCACAAATAAAAAAATTCTGCACGTTTTTCAAATTGTAAAAAAATAATAATATGGCAATATTATAAACAATTATGACTATAAATTTAAATACGGAAATTCTTTTTCTAAATTAAAATTATTTCTGAATAATTTCATTTAATATATTCTATTTATATATTAAAAATTGGGAAATTATTCTAATTTCACGTATTTAGAGCGGTAATTTTTTATTTAGTTATAAAAATGTTTTAAAAATGATTTAAAACGACCAAAAATTTGAAAACCCGTCTTATTCGTAATGTACTTGATTACGAATGATAAAAAGAAAGTATTAAAAAAAATCGAATGACTTAAAAAGAATCACAGTTCGATTTATAAATTTGTATAATTAATTCTATCGCAGGATTCTCTCTTTATTTTAGTGAGAGCACGTACAGCCTCTTCTTCTTGAGCCTTTGCCAATTCCATGAGTGCCAATGCACCGAGCCATTTTTGATTATCCTCGGGAAATTGTATTTTCACAACTTCTTCTTGGGGAATAACGACAACTTTTGCATCGTTATTGTTGAATCTCGATGTTGGCGATTGTAGATTATTTTTATTGCAAGCTGAACCAGCGAGCATTAATACAGTCGGTCGTGTTTCGTTTTCAGTGCGGGTGATTGTATTGAGCATTGATTTATCCTCAAATTTCGATGACGAATGACATTGGGAATCATTGAGAAGATCATTTTGTATATTCATATTCCATGAGCTTGAGACTTCGCCATTTATTTCTTCGTGATGTTGAATGGCGTTTGGTCCATTGTTATTGTTTGTCAAACAGGCCAATGATTCGCAGGATGGTTCCCAAAATTCACGCTCCAAATTGCGTGAGGTTGATGTGACGCTACGGTTTTCCGTTGTATTCGTTGTGTCAGTGACAGAGACATTTGAAGCGACTCCCAGGTCCCAGCATATTTCATTTTCGATGTATGCGTCGGCGACTTTTATTTTTTCTTCTGGAAATAATTGAGAGAAATTTGCTTTAGTGATTTTTGTTTAATTTTGTACTTTTTGGATTATTTTCTTTGGAATTCTTTTATTATTAAATACTAGCAAATGTGTATTCCATTTCTTATTATTTTGTAAATTAAAAATTTTATATTTTCAAGAATAAACATCAATTTTTGAATGATTACAAATTTAAAATTATTATTATTCGAAAATTTTAATAAAATTTGTCGCAAAAATTTCATTATTCTCATGAATAATAAATTTCTTTAGAGCAATTCAATTATTTTCAATACAATTTAAATAAATATTCTTGAAAGAATACAATTATTTTGAAAAATATTAATTAAATTCGATTATTTTCAAGAATTTTAATAAAAATTCAATTATTTTCAACAATTTTGATGAAATTCTTTTTAAAAATTCATTATTTTCAAAATTTTTGAGAAAATTCCTTCAAAAAATTCAATTATTTTTGTAAAATTGTAAAATTCTTGTAAAGAATTCAATTAGTTTTGTAAATAATAAAATTCTTCTGAGAAATGCAATTTATTTTCAATACAATTTTAACTAAATTTCTGGAAAAAAATTCAATTATATTGAAGATAATTTTAATAAAATTTCTCTAACAGGTTCAATTATTTTCAAAAATAGTAATAAAATTTTTCTAAAGAATTCAATTGTTCTCGAAAGTTTTTAATAAAAATTCTTTTCAAAATTTTCAATTAAAATTACTTTAAAAATTACATTATTTTTACGAAATTTAATGAAATTATTCAAAAAAATGTAATTATTTACAAAAAGTAATAAAATTGTTTAAAACAATTTAATTTTCTATTGAATAATTATAACAGAATTTAATAGGAAAATCGTTAATTACAATTAATAATAAATACGATTATTTTAACAATTAAAGGAAATTCTTAAAATTCAATTATTTTCAAAATTGTCAGTAAAAATTATTAAAAAAAACTTCATTATTTTCAAGAAAATTGAAATAAATTCTTCAAAACAATTCAATTACTTTAAATAATTCTAAAAAAAAATCATGCCTAGAATTAAATTATTTTCAATACAATTTTAATTACATTTTCTTGAAAGAATTCAATTATTGAAAAAAATTTTGATAAAATTCTTGAAATGAATCCAATTATTTTCAAATTTTTTTACAAATAGTATTTACAAGAATTCAAGGATTTTCAGTAAATCGAAAATTTAATTTCTGAAATTAATTGGATTCTTGAATAGAATTTTATCATAACTTATTTTAAATAATTAAATCCCTGCAAAAAATTTATTATTTCTACAAATGATTGAATTTTTGAAAAATTTTAAAAAATATGTGAATTTTTTTGGAAGAATTGTATTAAAATTGTATTTAAAATAATTGAATTACAGAGAAAAAATTACTATTTATTGATATTATTGAATTCTTTCAAAGAATTTATAAAAAAATGTTTAAAAATAATTTAATTTTCCCTCGAATTCAATTAAAATTGTATTAAAAACAATTGAATTCCAGCGAAAATTTCATTATTTTTAAAAATAATTGAATTCTTGAATTGGATTTTATTAAAAGTTCTTTAAATAATTGAACTCCTATGGAAAATCCAATTATTCTTTAAAATAATTGAATTTTTTCGAAGAATTTTTAAAAGATTTTTAAAAATAATTGGAATTTTCGAAGAAATGAATTAAAATTGTATTGAAAATAAGTGAAATACTGATAAGAATTTTATTATATAAAAAAATTAGTTTTTTTATGAAGATTATTATTTATAAATTGACTAAAGAATTTTATTACAATTATGGAAAATAATTGAATTCTTCATAAAATTCAATTGTTTTCAAATTTTTTGATAAATACTTTACAAGAATTCAATGATTTTCCGTACATTAATTTTAAAATTGAAAACATTTAAATTAAGGAAAATTATTTAAAAAGATAGGAAACAAAAAAGAAAACAGCAACTAACTTCAAACTGCGAACAGATTACCAGATTATATTAATAATCGTTGTAACGATTATTAATATAGATTGTTGAAATATTATTGAATATGAATATTTTTTTTAATTGTTGAAAGAGAAGAATAAATACAAACCTGGGATGATTCCAGGAGAGGTTGAGGCGGAGAGACTCCATTCCTTTGAGAGATTGGTCGTGTCTTCGGTGTTGTGGAGTAGATTTAATTCAGTTGTTGAGTGAGGTGATAGAGCCGTGGAATGAACGTCCCATCTGAGGGGTTTAGCTAGTTGTTGCTCGAGACAGGCTTCACGAAGCCATCGTTTCTTTGGCTGAAGTCGATCGAGCGGTCGTCGAGGCGTTGTCGGCAATTTCATTGACGACGGTTCGTCATCCTCGGACATGTGTAGCATTGTACATGTTTCAATGGGATCCTCGTCTTGACTATCGTCGTGACTGTCCTGATTTTCAGCGCAATAGAGCCGTTTGTTTAGTGGCTTACGATCCAAGTTCTCCTGCTCGCCATTTGCGTCCATTATCAGGCCCTTCTTGAATTTTCCTCCACGTCGAAAATATTCACTGTTACCCTTCCAGGACTTTAACATTTTCTGTTCGCTCTTCCCTGTTGGAGTTCGATCTTCACGTTCACGTGATAGTCTGTAGCGCTCTAGCCAGCGAGCAACTTCCTGTGATAATTCACTATTTTCGGAGACGGGTTTTAATACGAAATCATCGGAACGTGTTAATGTTGCATAGGGATGATCGGGACAGTGACGATTTGCGTGTGTAAAACGCATATCACAACCTGGCTCAGTGCAAAGAAATGGTTTCTCCCCCGTGTGAAGTCGTTGATGGGTTTTCAGTTGGCCCGATTGAGTGAAGGCCTTTATACATCCTGGATAGTCGCAAGGATAAGGACGTTCACCTGTTGAAAAAAAACATTATTTAGTAAATTCATCCACAATTATTTAATAAATTGGTTTTTCGATTTTTGGAAGATGTATAAAAGGTAAAAGAAAAAATACTCTCTTTTACTTTTTTTAAAAATAGGCGTTTTTTTAATAAAAAAAACATTAATTAGAAAAAATACTGCATAGATTTCTTTTTTCCGACAAATTGTATTATTGTTATAAATCTCAGACAAAGACTTATTGCAAATAACGTTTTAATAAATCTTTATCTTTGATTTAATATTTTGCTATATTTTATTAGTTTCCATTCTTTTTTGTATTTTCCCAAACTTAACAAACGATTGATAAGAAATATTTTTCCTAATAGAAATAAAATTATTTCTCCAGAAAAATTTTTGTGATGATTGAAAAAATTGTGCAAAAATATTTTTTATAGACAAATTTATATAAATTGAAATAGAAAAAATACTTTTTCTACAAAATCATTGATTACAAAACGTGAACTTCTTCTTTTCTTAAATGCATAATTTTTCTATTTCGAACGTTCAAATGAACGAATAAAACATAATTATCAAAAATTACTGGTATCCGGAGAAGAAGTCCAAACCAAAAAAGTAAAAAAAAATAGTTTCACTTTGGTCTTATTTTTTGGATTTTTTGTTCTGGTGAAAAAGTCCAAATGAAAAACATTGAGATATAAAAATTTAAATGGTTGCCTTAAATGAAATTGTCCTTTTTTGAGTTCCTCATTTCGATGATTGCGTGAATTGAAAATATGTAATCTTAACATTTTAAATTTCTGAAAATAATTTAATTAATCTCGAGTAATTTAATTGGAATTACACTTATTGAAAAAAATAATTGAATTTTTGTAAAAAAATTTTCTCAAAAATTGTTGAAAATAATTGTATTTCTTGGAATAATTGTTTTAAAAATTTTATAGAATAATTGCAATTTTTCTAAAAATTTTTTTATGAATATAATTGAATTTTTGTGTAGAATTTCATTATTTATGTAAATAATTAAAATCCTGCGATTTTAACATTAACATTTAAAATTCCGATTTTATAGCAGAAAAAGTAAAAACGTGGCTTTTCCACATGTTTCATTATTTATTTTGGACATTTTTATTTATTTTTTGACTTTGGACATTTTTATTTTTAATTTTTTGTACTTTGGACTTTTTTTCTTGAATTTTTTTTCCTATAATCAAAATTACTAGAATAAAATGAAAAATAAAATAGAAAAGAAATTAATTTTATAAATTGTTTAAAAAAATATTACAAATTTTAAGAAAGTATAAAAAAATTGAAAGTTCGAATATTAGGGACATGATAAATATTGAAAATATTAAGGAAAATCGTAAAATTTTTTAAATTAGAAAAAAATAAAGATGAGAGAAAAAATGCTATTTTTTTAGACGCGCAATTTGAAGTAAAAACTTACATTCCAAAGTTTAGATTATCATGATTTTATCAGCTTTTAAAAAGTGTGATAAGACGAATTTTTTCTTCCGCTGCTTTTTTCCATTAGTTTAAAAATAAATTTCTACGTTAAATAAAAAATGCGAAAATTGTTTCTCTCTTGCAGAAAATATTATTTGGAAAATTAAAAAGACTTCGAGTCGCAATTTAAATTTTATTCTTCAGCCTTGATGAAATGGTTTCTTTTCGCGATAAAAATGATAAATGGCTTACAATTATAGAATAAAGCTATTTTTAAGCTACCTTAGAAGCAAATATTTAAATTTTATGTCAACAAACATTTATTTACTGATACTCTTTCTAATAAACTATGTATTATGGATTTTTTATTTTTTCCTTTTGGTAAAAATAGATTTTTTTTATTTTAAAACAAAAATAGAAAATAATTATTTTGGATTATGAAAAAATTTAGTAAAATTCTTACATTATATCGAAAATTCAATTATTGTTTTATTATTTTTTGTTTATTATTGTTTAAATTTGAATATCTATAAACAAAAATTGAAAAAACGAGAGTGTAATACAATTTTTTGGAATTTTCCATAGAATATTTTTTAAATTCCATTGTCTTCCTGTGCAAGGATTTCGAACAATGCACGTGCGCGTCCCCACCAATTCAGACATCTTACATCCCTTTATATATAATATCAGCTATATGCAAAAGAAATTTCACAAAATGGAAAATTTATGAAATACTCGGTTCCTTATTTGTTGAGAAATGAAATCGTATTGATTAAATTCACTTATTTGTTGTTAAAAAAAAGTTTCCATTCATATATTCGAAAATAAACAAAGATCTCGTGTTTGGAGTGAAATAAAGGAATTTAAAGTACGCATAATGGCGGTTGGCGGGACGCGAACACGCGATGTATACGTTCCATTGGATATTTTGCTATGATATTATAAATATATTTATTACAAAACGTGCAAATCTCAGAAATTGAGGAAAAAAATTACGTTTTATAAATATTTTAATTAAATAGAAAATTTAGTGATGGAAAATTGAATTTAGTAAATATTCTTTGTTCTTTAGAAAAAACATTTCTTTACTATTCTTGGTTTAATTTTATTTTATTTACCTGTATGAGTTCGTAAATGTGCTTGAAGGCTTTTTTCCCTTGGGAATACACGATTGCAAAAGGTGCATTTTATACTGCTTGGACTTGTGCTTCCTTGCATCATTAAATTTGAGAGAGCATCTGCGCGAGGACGTCCTCGACGATGATTTTCGGAGCTGTGATTCCTTGCATTTGGTCCATTTTGACCGGCAATATATTCTGGCGATGAACAGGAACTACCTGGACTTAAATTGAGATTTCTTGCTTCGTCGCCCCAATTCCAGGGGTAGAGCATCGTGTCGCACATGGGCGGGCTACAGGGTAACATCTCTGCCAAGACACGAGGTGCACGCTTTGGTGTGTGAAGTGCCATTTTTTTTTAAATTCCAGACACTTTACCACCTTTTTTAAACACTAACACACTGAGTTTAAGTCAACTTTTGCCTTCTATCCAAAAGAGAAATTTGTATATAACCTTTTTTCACCCAGCTACCGTTTAACACAGCCACATGCAACTGGTTAACCGCCAAATTTATTACGGCGTGGTTTCAGTAGAACCACTTCGCGATGCTGGGAATTTCCGGTTTTGGGAGCGCATGCGTAGTGGTGTGAGTGGACTGGACGCAACCTTCGACACTAGCGCCACGCATAGTTGTTTTGTGTCCTACTGTCGGTAAAGGGGAAATCGTTATATAGTAATTCATTTACCATCAGTGGATTTGTTTTTCTCTGAAGTTAGTCTATAGTTCATTGGCGCTTACTTTTGAAAAACTAGAAACAATAATAGTAACAATAGGTAATAATGAAAATAATAATTAAAAATATAAAAAGTAATTTTTAATATTAATTTGAAATATTTCCTCTAAGGGAACGTAATTAATAACATTTTAAATAAAGAGTTCTTTTATAAAATAAAAAACAACAGGAAATTATTATTAACAAATTATATTTAACGAAACTAGCAACAATTCGCTCGCTAAAGCGCGAGGCTTATTTCTTACTTACTTTTTAAAATAAAATTAGCAATTTTAAAAATAATAGAATTTAGAAATTTTTAATTCAAATTTTTGTTGAAAACACCAAAAGAATTCAAATTCAATTATCAATTACTATAATTCCTGTGGAAAAATAATAATATAGTTAAATATTTGTTTAAAAAAGAAGTTATTGATGTTTTCAAATAATTTTATAATTAAAGAAATTCATAAATAAATTTAATAGAGATGTGCGAATAGTTCGAATTCGAACTATTCAAAGATTTCGAATCAACTATAGTTCGTATTTGAATCTAAATTTTTTTATAAAAATTAATTATAAATTATAATTATTAATTATAAAAATTTTTTATTATAAAATATTTTTTTTCTATTCTGTATCGAAAAACAACAGATACGTATTTTTTTTACTTTTGTTTAATTGTCCAAATTTTCGAGTTATGAATTTTCGAAATTTTGGGCTTGTAATTGTGGATCTATATTCAGTAGCTTATAAGTCCGAAAATATTGAGTTTATGAAAAAGTTGTCAAATAATGAAAGTTTTAGTTTTCTTTCGATTTTTAAGAAATGTAAACAAAAAATTTTTTTTTTAATTTTTTATTAACAAAAATTTTTTTTTACAAACATAATAATTTTTTTTAACTTTGGGCCGGAATTTTTTTATTTTTTAAAATTCATTTATACCTTATAATGTAGAGAAGATTTTCCAAACAGTCTCAAAATGGACATGATGTGTCAAATGAGTTTTAAAACATTCTCAAAAATCACTTGCAAGCATCACAGTGGGATTTTTTTTACAAATAACTTTTTAAAACTGTCTACAGCGTAGAACCTTTACTTTAAAACAAAGAACACTCAAATAGATGAAAAATTATACATTGTAGACACTTTTATAAAGTTAATTGTAAAAAAATCCCACTGTGATGCTTGCAAGTGATTTTTGAAAATGTTTTAAAACTCATTTAACACATCTCGGGACTTTTTGGAAAATCTTCTCTATATTATAAGGTATAAATAAATTTTTAAAAAATAAAAAAAATCCGGCCAAAAATTAAAAAAAATTAATTTGTTTATAAAAAAATTTTTTGTTTACATTTCTTAAAAGTCGAAAGAAAACTAACACTTTCATTCTTTAAAAACTTTTTCCTAAAATCAATATTTTCGGACCTATAAGCTACTGAATATAGATCCACAATTACAAGTCCAAAATTACGAAAATTCATAACTCAAAAATTTGGACAATTAAACAAAAATAAAAAATACGTATCTGTTTTTTTCGATACAGAATAAAAAAAAATATTTTTGGTCGATTTTAAGAGGTCGACTAAAATCTCACGTGGAATTGCCCATATGTTAATATTTGAATAAATGAAAAATAAAATATGTTTATATTTATATAATATAACTATAATATTAACAAATATTACTTTATTTCACAATACATTGATTTGAAATAAATTCGAATTCAAATCGCCATTCGATTCGATTCGAAGTAATTTTATCGCATTCGATTCGAGACCTAAATTCCTGATTCGCACATCTCTAAAATTTAAAAGAACATTTTTTGGACTAAAATTTTCTCCTTTATTTTTAAAAAATTTTTAAAGTTTCAATTCAATTTTCAATTAAAATTTGTAATTGACAAATAGAATTTATAAAAATTTTTTTCCTTTATTTTTAAAAAGCTTTGAATTTTATTAAAGCAATTGAAATTAGGAAATAAAAAAGATGTAAATTATTTCCTTATAAAAAATTAAGAATTTTCTACAAAAATATAAAGATATCTATAATGTTTTTCTTCCCAAAAGAAAAAAATGAGCTTGTAATCAATATTTTTATTCCGAAATAAAAATTATGCATAAGATAGGTATATTTTCTATTTTTTAATCACACGGAGAGAGAATATATATTAAATTTTGTAAAAATATTTTCAAATTGGGGAAAAAGTGCGACAAAGCGAAATTTTGATATAAAAAATACTAAACTTTAAAACAACTTATGTGAAATTTAGTATAATTATATCAAATATCAAGAATATTAATTAAATTCTAATATAAATTTAATAAATTTCACAAAACTTTTTTTAAAGTTTAGTATTTTCTATATAAAAATTTCGCTTTGTTGCACTTTTTCCCCAATTTGAAAATATTTTTACAAAATTTAATATATATTCTCTCTCCGTGCATAATTTTTTATGTTTGTAAGATAAAATCATCAAAACATTCCCAAATCTTTATCCTAGCCCATGCACGCAATAATATAAACTTCGGGCACCTTTCAAGCTTTATTTTGGTTGCATTTTTGAAATAAGAGCACAGTAAATTGTGAGGTATTAGAAAGTGTTGCAGATTAAATTAACATCAAAAAGGATTAAAATATAATCCATTTTAGTGTTATTTTCTACTATGAATGAAATCTTATTTCAAATTAAAACCAAGTCAACGATTACAAATAGTAAACTAACAAACTCACTAATTAACTTAGTTACGAACTAACCAACTTAGTAACTAACTAACTTACTAACTAACTAACTTAGGGGCCATCCACATATTACGTCACACTTAATAATAAGTTACTAATTATGACTAGTTATTTATTATATAGGTATATATATATATCTCCCCACTATATGAAAATAATTCGCGGCCGTCGCAGTGTCAGGATTTTTTTTTTATTTTTTTTTAACAAAATATAGGTCTGTTTTAACATATTTTTTGACCTATAGGTCAAAAAGAGGCCCAAAAACGGCCTTACATTACGTCAAAATCTATGTGCAAATTGACATATTCTTTGTCCTGCTTGTGATTTTACAATACGTTAAAATCTTTCTTCAACAGAAAACAATTATTTATGTACGTCATGTAAAGTTGGCACTAATTTCATAAAAAAACAGTTCAATAACGAATATTTAATTAGATCTAATGACTGACAAAAAAAAAGCGACATTAAAAAAACATAGTTGCATTGCGTAGCACAAATTATTAATTTGAAGAAAAAGAGATATAGCTGCCGTATCCAACTAAACAGTTGCTGGAGCGCGATCTAATAAATTGGTTGACACATCCAACTATTGGATATACTGTTTCCATGCGAAAAGATACCCCAGCTATCGCAAAGATAATGCAGCTAAAAAGTTGAACGAATCAACCAAGAAATAGTTGCCCCATCCAATTAATTGGATCGCGCTCCAGCAACTATTCAGTATTGGATACGGCATAAAGATTCTACATTTTACTGACAAAAATCAAAAGTTCTGCAATAAAAAAACATGTCGAGCAACATAAAAGGGTACATTATTAACAAGTAATACCAAAATGTATATTTTATTTACTTTCCCTGATTAACAAATTTTTGAATTATTTAATATTCTACATTGAAATGTCCGTAAGAAGGTTCAATCTTATAAAAAATGTGACGGGACCATTATAATGAGCTATATTACAAAAACGTCTAAATTAAAAACTGAATTGATATTTTAAGTACCAAAGTTTTTTAATTTGTGGTTTTTTCGATCAAAATTCTCTGACTATTAAAGAATTTTTAAAATTTCCCTGATTTTTACTTGACTAACAAAATTCCCTGACTTTTCTCTGATGTTTTTTGGATTCAGGGCACATCAAAACGCAAAGATTTCACAAAATTAGCAAAAGTAAATTTTCCACTAAATCCAATACTTTCTCATGTGATGAGAATGTAAAAAACCATTTCCAACAAGATATAAAATTAAAAATATTGAAATTGGAAAAAACTGAATTTTCAAAATTTTGAAACTACTGTAGTTTGTGTAGTTTTCGACGAAAATGGCTAGCTAACGAACTCGATCTGTATTTGGACAGTAACTTTGTGCATGCAAAGTTGCAAGTTGATGCAATAAGTTTTTCAAGAGTTATCGTAAGGACACCATTGTGTCTACAGATAGACACGAAGACATACATACAGACAGACACTTTTTCTAGACCATGTTTAACGGACTCAGGGGACCCCAAAACGTCGAGATTTCAAGAAATTAGCGAAAGTCAATTTTCGACAAAAATAAAAATTCTTTCTCATGTGATAATAATGTAAAAATGATTAAAAACAAAAAATATATTTAAATAGTGCAATTCAAAATGAAAAAATCATATTTCGAATTTTATATCGGTCAACCAGAACTCAAGAAAAAATTTGTTTAATTTAGAAATACTAAAACATTAAATTTTTAATAACTATAAAAAAAAAAAATTTTCTGAGTAATATGTAAAGCAATACTTCTAAACAATGTTGACAGACAAAAAGAAAAATATTTTGATATGAAAATAAAATTTTTTAGTTCTAGATAAACCATTTGGCTAAATCTGGCCCAAAAACTTAAAAAATATACCTGGCCCAAGAACTTAAAAAAAAAAAAAAAAAAAAAAAAAAAATCATAACTTTTTTGCTTTTAAATTTTGAAAATTTAAAAGTTTTGTATTTTTTGTTCATGACGCCCTTATAGGTCTGAGTTTATATACTCCCCTGGAGTGTAAATCCAAAAAATAGGACGAATGGGACAATTAGGGACAAAGTTAGAGCAATTTAAATTTTGACTATTGAAAAAACACCGATTTTTAAAAAAGTTTTTTGCAAAAAAAAGCAATAAAAAATTATTTTACAGAATTCGCACAAGGAGGGATCATTGCAGAAAGTCCTAACGAGTCTGGCGAACGTAGTCTGAGTCAAAAAGGACAATTAGGGACAAAGTTAGAGCATTTTAAAGTTGGCGAAAACCCCTCAAAATCCACAAATTTTTCAGCCTATTTTTGTCACGTTTTGCAAAAAAAAAGGCAAAAAAAATATTTTTTCTTTATTCGCACAAAGAGGGTTCTTTGCAGAAAGTCCTAACGAGTCAGAAAAACGTAGGCTGAGTCAAAACAGATGATTAGAAAAAAAGTTATAGCAATTTAAAAATGGCGATGCGTCAAAAAAAGGCTTCGAAAGAACCCAAAATTTAAGGGTTGAAAAAACGCCAATTTTTGACATATTTTTCAAAAAAAACCCTTAAAAAATTTGTTTACAGAATTTTCACCAAAAGAGATTTTTTGTAGAAAGTCCTAACGAGTCAGAAAAATGTAGGCTCAGCCAAATCGGATAATTAGAAAAAAAGTTATAGCACTTTAAAGATGGGTGTACGTTAAGTGCATTTTTGCATTTCAAAAACGGCCTCATCTTAGACCCATTTCTGGGCACTTTTTGGCAATTTCGAGGATTGTGACGTCATTTTTCAAAATTTTTTCGAAATTTTTTTTTTTCTTACCTAAATGATATTTTTTAAAATCCTTTCAACTGGAGCATCTCTGGGACTCACCAGATGTAATTTTAGTATAAAAAAAAATTTTTTTAAAAATTTTTTTCAAAGTAAAAAAAAATTGCGAAAAAAATTTTTTTTCACTTTGCCGAAAAAAATTTGGCTTTCTAAACAAACGAAAAGTGTACATGCAAAAAATGAGCCGAATGGGATAATTAGGGACAAAGTTAGAGCAAAAATTCCAAAAAATGTATTAAAAAGAAAAAATATGTATGCAAGTCTAGCATGAAAAAAAATGCAAAAAATTTTTTGTTCATGACGCCCTTATAGGTCTGAGTTTATATACTCCCCTGGAGTGTAAATCCAAAAAATAGGACGAATGGGACAATTAGGGACAAAGTTAGAGCAATTTAAATTTTGACTATTGAAAAAACACCGATTTTTAAAAAAGTTTTTTGCAAAAAAAAGCAATAAAAAATTATTTTACAGAATTCGCACAAGGAGGGATCATTGCAGAAAGTCCTAACGAGTCTGGCGAACGTAGTCTGAGTCAAAAAGGACAATTAGGGACAAAGTTAGAGCATTTTAAAGTTGGCGAAAACCCCTCAAAATCCACAAATTTTTCAGCCTATTTTTGTCACGTTTTGCAAAAAAAAAGGCAAAAAAAATATTTTTTCTTTATTCGCACAAAGAGGGTTCTTTGCAGAAAGTCCTAACGAGTCAGAAAAACGTAGGCTGAGTCAAAACAGATGATTAGAAAAAAAGTTATAGCAATTTAAAAATGGCGATGCGTCAAAAAAAGGCTTCGAAAGAACCCAAAATTTAAGGGTTGAAAAAACGCCAATTTTTGACATATTTTTCAAAAAAAACCCTTAAAAAATTTGTTTACAGAATTTTCACCAAAAGAGATTTTTTGTAGAAAGTCCTAACGAGTCAGAAAAATGTAGGCTCAGCCAAATCGGATAATTAGAAAAAAAGTTATAGCACTTTAAAGATGGGTGTACGTTAAGTGCATTTTTGCATTTCAAAAACGGCCTCATCTTAGACCCATTTCTGGGCACTTTTTGGCAATTTCGAGGATTGTGACGTCATTTTTCAAAATTTTTTCGAAATTTTTTTTTTTCTTACCTAAATGATATTTTTTAAAATCCTTTCAACTGGAGCATCTCTGGGACTCACCAGATGTAATTTTAGTATAAAAAAAAATTTTTTTAAAAATTTTTTTCAAAGTAAAAAAAAATTGCGAAAAAAATTTTTTTTCACTTTGCCGAAAAAAATTTGGCTTTCTAAACAAACGAAAAGTGTACATGCAAAAAATGAGCCGAATGGGATAATTAGGGACAAAGTTAGAGCAAAAATTCCAAAAAATGTATTAAAAAGAAAAAATATGTATGCAAGTCTAGCATGAAAAAAAATGCAAAAAATTTTTTGTTCATGACGCCCTTATAGGTCTGAGTTTATATACTCCCCTGGAGTGTAAATCCAAAAAATAGGACGAATGGGACAATTAGGGACAAAGTTAGAGCAATTTAAATTTTGACTATTGAAAAAACACCGATTTTTAAAAAAGTTTTTTGCAAAAAAAAGCAATAAAAAATTATTTTACAGAATTCGCACAAGGAGGGATCATTGCAGAAAGTCCTAACGAGTCTGGCGAACGTAGTCTGAGTCAAAAAGGACAATTAGGGACAAAGTTAGAGCATTTTAAAGTTGGCGAAAACCCCTCAAAATCCACAAATTTTTCAGCCTATTTTTGTCACGTTTTGCAAAAAAAAAGGCAAAAAAAATATTTTTTCTTTATTCGCACAAAGAGGGTTCTTTGCAGAAAGTCCTAACGAGTCAGAAAAACGTAGGCTGAGTCAAAACAGATGATTAGAAAAAAAGTTATAGCAATTTAAAAATGGCGATGCGTCAAAAAAAGGCTTCGAAAGAACCCAAAATTTAAGGGTTGAAAAAACGCCAATTTTTGACATATTTTTCAAAAAAAACCCTTAAAAAATTTGTTTACAGAATTTTCACCAAAAGAGATTTTTTGTAGAAAGTCCTAACGAGTCAGAAAAATGTAGGCTCAGCCAAATCGGATAATTAGAAAAAAAGTTATAGCACTTTAAAGATGGGTGTACGTTAAGTGCATTTTTGCATTTCAAAAACGGCCTCATCTTAGACCCATTTCTGGGCACTTTTTGGCAATTTCGAGGATTGTGACGTCATTTTTCAAAATTTTTTCGAAATTTTTTTTTTTCTTACCTAAATGATATTTTTTAAAATCCTTTCAACTGGAGCATCTCTGGGACTCACCAGATGTAATTTTAGTATAAAAAAAAATTTTTTTAAAAATTTTTTTCAAAGTAAAAAAAAATTGCGAAAAAAATTTTTTTTCACTTTGCCGAAAAAAATTTGGCTTTCTAAACAAACGAAAAGTGTACATGCAAAAAATGAGCCGAATGGGATAATTAGGGACAAAGTTAGAGCAAAAATTCCAAAAAATGTATTAAAAAGAAAAAATATGTATGCAAGTCTAGCATGAAAAAAAATGCAAAAAATTTTTTGTTCATGACGCCCTTATAGGTCTGAGTTTATATACTCCCCTGGAGTGTAAATCCAAAAAATAGGACGAATGGGACAATTAGGGACAAAGTTAGAGCAATTTAAATTTTGACTATTGAAAAAACACCGATTTTTAAAAAAGTTTTTTGCAAAAAAAAGCAATAAAAAATTATTTTACAGAATTCGCACAAGGAGGGATCATTGCAGAAAGTCCTAACGAGTCTGGCGAACGTAGTCTGAGTCAAAAAGGACAATTAGGGACAAAGTTAGAGCATTTTAAAGTTGGCGAAAACCCCTCAAAATCCACAAATTTTTCAGCCTATTTTTGTCACGTTTTGCAAAAAAAAAGGCAAAAAAAATATTTTTTCTTTATTCGCACAAAGAGGGTTCTTTGCAGAAAGTCCTAACGAGTCAGAAAAACGTAGGCTGAGTCAAAACAGATGATTAGAAAAAAAGTTATAGCAATTTAAAAATGGCGATGCGTCAAAAAAAGGCTTCGAAAGAACCCAAAATTTAAGGGTTGAAAAAACGCCAATTTTTGACATATTTTTCAAAAAAAACCCTTAAAAAATTTGTTTACAGAATTTTCACCAAAAGAGATTTTTTGTAGAAAGTCCTAACGAGTCAGAAAAATGTAGGCTCAGCCAAATCGGATAATTAGAAAAAAAGTTATAGCACTTTAAAGATGGGTGTACGTTAAGTGCATTTTTGCATTTCAAAAACGGCCTCATCTTAGACCCATTTCTGGGCACTTTTTGGCAATTTCGAGGATTGTGACGTCATTTTTCAAAATTTTTTCGAAATTTTTTTTTTTCTTACCTAAATGATATTTTTTAAAATCCTTTCAACTGGAGCATCTCTGGGACTCACCAGATGTAATTTTAGTATAAAAAAAAATTTTTTTAAAAATTTTTTTCAAAGTAAAAAAAAATTGCGAAAAAAATTTTTTTTCACTTTGCCGAAAAAAATTTGGCTTTCTAAACAAACGAAAAGTGTACATGCAAAAAATGAGCCGAATGGGATAATTAGGGACAAAGTTAGAGCAAAAATTCCAAAAAATGTATTAAAAAGAAAAAATATGTATGCAAGTCTAGCATGAAAAAAAATGCAAAAAATTTTTTGTTCATGACGCCCTTATAGGTCTGAGTTTATATACTCCCCTGGAGTGTAAATCCAAAAAATAGGACGAATGGGACAATTAGGGACAAAGTTAGAGCAATTTAAATTTTGACTATTGAAAAAACACCGATTTTTAAAAAAGTTTTTTGCAAAAAAAAGCAATAAAAAATTATTTTACAGAATTCGCACAAGGAGGGATCATTGCAGAAAGTCCTAACGAGTCTGGCGAACGTAGTCTGAGTCAAAAAGGACAATTAGGGACAAAGTTAGAGCATTTTAAAGTTGGCGAAAACCCCTCAAAATCCACAAATTTTTCAGCCTATTTTTGTCACGTTTTGCAAAAAAAAAGGCAAAAAAAATATTTTTTCTTTATTCGCACAAAGAGGGTTCTTTGCAGAAAGTCCTAACGAGTCAGAAAAACGTAGGCTGAGTCAAAACAGATGATTAGAAAAAAAGTTATAGCAATTTAAAAATGGCGATGCGTCAAAAAAAGGCTTCGAAAGAACCCAAAATTTAAGGGTTGAAAAAAACGCCAATTTTTGACATATTTTTCAAAAAAAACCCTTAAAAAATTTGTTTACAGAATTTTCACCAAAAGAGATTTTTTGTAGAAAGTCCTAACGAGTCAGAAAAATGTAGGCTCAGCCAAATCGGATAATTAGAAAAAAAGTTATAGCACTTTAAAGATGGGTGTACGTTAAGTGCATTTTTGCATTTCAAAAACGGCCTCATCTTAGACCCATTTCTGGGCACTTTTTGGCAATTTCGAGGATTGTGACGTCATTTTTCAAAATTTTTTCGAAATTTTTTTTTTTCTTACCTAAATGATATTTTTTAAAATCCTTTCAACTGGAGCATCTCTGGGACTCACCAGATGTAATTTTAGTATAAAAAAAAATTTTTTTAAAAATTTTTTTCAAAGTAAAAAAAAATTGCGAAAAAAATTTTTTTTCACTTTGCCGAAAAAAATTTGGCTTTCTAAACAAACGAAAAGTGTACATGCAAAAAATGAGCCGAATGGGATAATTAGGGACAAAGTTAGAGCAAAAATTCCAAAAAATGTATTAAAAAGAAAAAATATGTATGCAAGTCTAGCATGAAAAAAAATGCAAAAAATTTTTTGTTCATGACGCCCTTATAGGTCTGAGTTTATATACTCCCCTGGAGTGTAAATCCAAAAAATAGGACGAATGGGACAATTAGGGACAAAGTTAGAGCAATTTAAATTTTGACTATTGAAAAAACACCGATTTTTAAAAAAGTTTTTTGCAAAAAAAAGCAATAAAAAATTATTTTACAGAATTCGCACAAGGAGGGATCATTGCAGAAAGTCCTAACGAGTCTGGCGAACGTAGTCTGAGTCAAAAAGGACAATTAGGGACAAAGTTAGAGCATTTTAAAGTTGGCGAAAACCCCTCAAAATCCACAAATTTTTCAGCCTATTTTTGTCACGTTTTGCAAAAAAAAAGGCAAAAAAAATATTTTTTCTTTATTCGCACAAAGAGGGTTCTTTGCAGAAAGTCCTAACGAGTCAGAAAAACGTAGGCTGAGTCAAAACAGATGATTAGAAAAAAAGTTATAGCAATTTAAAAATGGCGATGCGTCAAAAAAAGGCTTCGAAAGAACCCAAAATTTAAGGGTTGAAAAAACGCCAATTTTTGACATATTTTTCAAAAAAAAACCCTTAAAAAATTTGTTTACAGAATTTTCACCAAAAGAGATTTTTTGTAGAAAGTCCTAACGAGTCAGAAAAATGTAGGCTCAGCCAAATCGGATAATTAGAAAAAAAGTTATAGCACTTTAAAGATGGGTGTACGTTAAGTGCATTTTTGCATTTCAAAAACGGCCTCATCTTAGACCCATTTCTGGGCACTTTTTGGCAATTTCGAGGATTGTGACGTCATTTTTCAAAATTTTTTCGAAATTTTTTTTTTTCTTACCTAAATGATATTTTTTAAAATCCTTTCAACTGGAGCATCTCTGGGACTCACCAGATGTAATTTTAGTATAAAAAAAAATTTTTTTAAAAATTTTTTTCAAAGTAAAAAAAAATTGCGAAAAAAATTTTTTTTCACTTTGCCGAAAAAAATTTGGCTTTCTAAACAAACGAAAAGTGTACATGCAAAAAATGAGCCGAATGGGATAATTAGGGACAAAGTTAGAGCAAAAATTCCAAAAAATGTATTAAAAAGAAAAAATATGTATGCAAGTCTAGCATGAAAAAAAATGCAAAAAATTTTTTGTTCATGACGCCCTTATAGGTCTGAGTTTATATACTCCCCTGGAGTGTAAATCCAAAAAATAGGACGAATGGGACAATTAGGGACAAAGTTAGAGCAATTTAAATTTTGACTATTGAAAAAACACCGATTTTTAAAAAAGTTTTTTGCAAAAAAAAGCAATAAAAAATTATTTTACAGAATTCGCACAAGGAGGGATCATTGCAGAAAGTCCTAACGAGTCTGGCGAACGTAGTCTGAGTCAAAAAGGACAATTAGGGACAAAGTTAGAGCATTTTAAAGTTGGCGAAAACCCCTCAAAATCCACAAATTTTTCAGCCTATTTTTGTCACGTTTTGCAAAAAAAAAGGCAAAAAAAATATTTTTTCTTTATTCGCACAAAGAGGGTTCTTTGCAGAAAGTCCTAACGAGTCAGAAAAACGTAGGCTGAGTCAAAACAGATGATTAGAAAAAAAGTTATAGCAATTTAAAAATGGCGATGCGTCAAAAAAAGGCTTCGAAAGAACCCAAAATTTAAGGGTTGAAAAAACGCCAATTTTTGACATATTTTTCAAAAAAAACCCTTAAAAAATTTGTTTACAGAATTTTCACCAAAAGAGATTTTTTGTAGAAAGTCCTAACGAGTCAGAAAAATGTAGGCTCAGCCAAATCGGATAATTAGAAAAAAAGTTATAGCACTTTAAAGATGGGTGTACGTTAAGTGCATTTTTGCATTTCAAAAACGGCCTCATCTTAGACCCATTTCTGGGCACTTTTTGGCAATTTCGAGGATTGTGACGTCATTTTTCAAAATTTTTTCGAAATTTTTTTTTTTCTTACCTAAATGATATTTTTTAAAATCCTTTCAACTGGAGCATCTCTGGGACTCACCAGATGTAATTTTAGTATAAAAAAAAATTTTTTTAAAAATTTTTTTCAAAGTAAAAAAAAATTGCGAAAAAAATTTTTTTTCACTTTGCCGAAAAAAATTTGGCTTTCTAAACAAACGAAAAGTGTACATGCAAAAAATGAGCCGAATGGGATAATTAGGGACAAAGTTAGAGCAAAAATTCCAAAAAATGTATTAAAAAGAAAAAATATGTATGCAAGTCTAGCATGAAAAAAAATGCAAAAAATTTTTTGTTCATGACGCCCTTATAGGTCTGAGTTTATATACTCCCCTGGAGTGTAAATCCAAAAAATAGGACGAATGGGACAATTAGGGACAAAGTTAGAGCAATTTAAATTTTGACTATTGAAAAAACACCGATTTTTAAAAAAGTTTTTTGCAAAAAAAAGCAATAAAAAATTATTTTACAGAATTCGCACAAGGAGGGATCATTGCAGAAAGTCCTAACGAGTCTGGCGAACGTAGTCTGAGTCAAAAAGGACAATTAGGGACAAAGTTAGAGCATTTTAAAGTTGGCGAAAACCCCTCAAAATCCACAAATTTTTCAGCCTATTTTTGTCACGTTTTGCAAAAAAAAAGGCAAAAAAAATATTTTTTCTTTATTCGCACAAAGAGGGTTCTTTGCAGAAAGTCCTAACGAGTCAGAAAAACGTAGGCTGAGTCAAAACAGATGATTAGAAAAAAAGTTATAGCAATTTAAAAATGGCGATGCGTCAAAAAAAGGCTTCGAAAGAACCCAAAATTTAAGGGTTGAAAAAACGCCAATTTTTGACATATTTTTCAAAAAAAACCCTTAAAAAATTTGTTTACAGAATTTTCACCAAAAGAGATTTTTTGTAGAAAGTCCTAACGAGTCAGAAAAATGTAGGCTCAGCCAAATCGGATAATTAGAAAAAAAGTTATAGCACTTTAAAGATGGGTGTACGTTAAGTGCATTTTTGCATTTCAAAAACGGCCTCATCTTAGACCCATTTCTGGGCACTTTTTGGCAATTTCGAGGATTGTGACGTCATTTTTCAAAATTTTTTCGAAATTTTTTTTTTTCTTACCTAAATGATATTTTTTAAAATCCTTTCAACTGGAGCATCTCTGGGACTCACCAGATGTAATTTTAGTATAAAAAAAAATTTTTTTAAAAATTTTTTTCAAAGTAAAAAAAAATTGCGAAAAAAATTTTTTTTCACTTTGCCGAAAAAAATTTGGCTTTCTAAACAAACGAAAAGTGTACATGCAAAAAATGAGCCGAATGGGATAATTAGGGACAAAGTTAGAGCAAAAATTCCAAAAAATGTATTAAAAAGAAAAAATATGTATGCAAGTCTAGCATGAAAAAAAATGCAAAAAATTTTTTGTTCATGACGCCCTTATAGGTCTGAGTTTATATACTCCCCTGGAGTGTAAATCCAAAAAATAGGACGAATGGGACAATTAGGGACAAAGTTAGAGCAATTTAAATTTTGACTATTGAAAAAACACCGATTTTTAAAAAAGTTTTTTGCAAAAAAAAGCAATAAAAAATTATTTTACAGAATTCGCACAAGGAGGGATCATTGCAGAAAGTCCTAACGAGTCTGGCGAACGTAGTCTGAGTCAAAAAGGACAATTAGGGACAAAGTTAGAGCATTTTAAAGTTGGCGAAAACCCCTCAAAATCCACAAATTTTTCAGCCTATTTTTGTCACGTTTTGCAAAAAAAAAGGCAAAAAAAATATTTTTTCTTTATTCGCACAAAGAGGGTTCTTTGCAGAAAGTCCTAACGAGTCAGAAAAACGTAGGCTGAGTCAAAACAGATGATTAGAAAAAAAGTTATAGCAATTTAAAAATGGCGATGCGTCAAAAAAAGGCTTCGAAAGAACCCAAAATTTAAGGGTTGAAAAAACGCCAATTTTTGACATATTTTTCAAAAAAAACCCTTAAAAAATTTGTTTACAGAATTTTCACCAAAAGAGATTTTTTGTAGAAAGTCCTAACGAGTCAGAAAAATGTAGGCTCAGCCAAATCGGATAATTAGAAAAAAAGTTATAGCACTTTAAAGATGGGTGTACGTTAAGTGCATTTTTGCATTTCAAAAACGGCCTCATCTTAGACCCATTTCTGGGCACTTTTTGGCAATTTCGAGGATTGTGACGTCATTTTTCAAAATTTTTTCGAAATTTTTTTTTTTCTTACCTAAATGATATTTTTTAAAATCCTTTCAACTGGAGCATCTCTGGGACTCACCAGATGTAATTTTAGTATAAAAAAAAATTTTTTTAAAAATTTTTTTCAAAGTAAAAAAAAATTGCGAAAAAAATTTTTTTTCACTTTGCCGAAAAAAATTTGGCTTTCTAAACAAACGAAAAGTGTACATGCAAAAAATGAGCCGAATGGGATAATTAGGGACAAAGTTAGAGCAAAAATTCCAAAAAATGTATTAAAAAGAAAAAATATGTATGCAAGTCTAGCATGAAAAAAAATGCAAAAAATTTTTTGTTCATGACGCCCTTATAGGTCTGAGTTTATATACTCCCCTGGAGTGTAAATCCAAAAAATAGGACGAATGGGACAATTAGGGACAAAGTTAGAGCAATTTAAATTTTGACTATTGAAAAAACACCGATTTTTAAAAAAGTTTTTTGCAAAAAAAAGCAATAAAAAATTATTTTACAGAATTCGCACAAGGAGGGATCATTGCAGAAAGTCCTAACGAGTCTGGCGAACGTAGTCTGAGTCAAAAAGGACAATTAGGGACAAAGTTAGAGCATTTTAAAGTTGGCGAAAACCCCTCAAAATCCACAAATTTTTCAGCCTATTTTTGTCACGTTTTGCAAAAAAAAAGGCAAAAAAAATATTTTTTCTTTATTCGCACAAAGAGGGTTCTTTGCAGAAAGTCCTAACGAGTCAGAAAAACGTAGGCTGAGTCAAAACAGATGATTAGAAAAAAAGTTATAGCAATTTAAAAATGGCGATGCGTCAAAAAAAGGCTTCGAAAGAACCCAAAATTTAAGGGTTGAAAAAACGCCAATTTTTGACATATTTTTCAAAAAAAACCCTTAAAAAATTTGTTTACAGAATTTTCACCAAAAGAGATTTTTTGTAGAAAGTCCTAACGAGTCAGAAAAATGTAGGCTCAGCCAAATCGGATAATTAGAAAAAAAGTTATAGCACTTTAAAGATGGGTGTACGTTAAGTGCATTTTTGCATTTCAAAAACGGCCTCATCTTAGACCCATTTCTGGGCACTTTTTGGCAATTTCGAGGATTGTGACGTCATTTTTCAAAATTTTTTCGAAATTTTTTTTTTTCTTACCTAAATGATATTTTTTAAAATCCTTTCAACTGGAGCATCTCTGGGACTCACCAGATGTAATTTTAGTATAAAAAAAAATTTTTTTAAAAATTTTTTTCAAAGTAAAAAAAAATTGCGAAAAAAATTTTTTTTCACTTTGCCGAAAAAAATTTGGCTTTCTAAACAAACGAAAAGTGTACATGCAAAAAATGAGCCGAATGGGATAATTAGGGACAAAGTTAGAGCAAAAATTCCAAAAAATGTATTAAAAAGAAAAAATATGTATGCAAGTCTAGCATGAAAAAAAATGCAAAAAATTTTTTGTTCATGACGCCCTTATAGGTCTGAGTTTATATACTCCCCTGGAGTGTAAATCCAAAAAATAGGACGAATGGGACAATTAGGGACAAAGTTAGAGCAATTTAAATTTTGACTATTGAAAAAACACCGATTTTTAAAAAAGTTTTTTGCAAAAAAAAGCAATAAAAAATTATTTTACAGAATTCGCACAAGGAGGGATCATTGCAGAAAGTCCTAACGAGTCTGGCGAACGTAGTCTGAGTCAAAAAGGACAATTAGGGACAAAGTTAGAGCATTTTAAAGTTGGCGAAAACCCCTCAAAATCCACAAATTTTTCAGCCTATTTTTGTCACGTTTTGCAAAAAAAAAGGCAAAAAAAATATTTTTTCTTTATTCGCACAAAGAGGGTTCTTTGCAGAAAGTCCTAACGAGTCAGAAAAACGTAGGCTGAGTCAAAACAGATGATTAGAAAAAAAGTTATAGCAATTTAAAAATGGCGATGCGTCAAAAAAAGGCTTCGAAAGAACCCAAAATTTAAGGGTTGAAAAAACGCCAATTTTTGACATATTTTTCAAAAAAAACCCTTAAAAAATTTGTTTACAGAATTTTCACCAAAAGAGATTTTTTGTAGAAAGTCCTAACGAGTCAGAAAAATGTAGGCTCAGCCAAATCGGATAATTAGAAAAAAAGTTATAGCACTTTAAAGATGGGTGTACGTTAAGTGCATTTTTGCATTTCAAAAACGGCCTCATCTTAGACCCATTTCTGGGCACTTTTTGGCAATTTCGAGGATTGTGACGTCATTTTTCAAAATTTTTTCGAAATTTTTTTTTTTCTTACCTAAATGATATTTTTTAAAATCCTTTCAACTGGAGCATCTCTGGGACTCACCAGATGTAATTTTAGTATAAAAAAAAATTTTTTTAAAAATTTTTTTCAAAGTAAAAAAAAATTGCGAAAAAAATTTTTTTTCACTTTGCCGAAAAAAATTTGGCTTTCTAAACAAACGAAAAGTGTACATGCAAAAAATGAGCCGAATGGGATAATTAGGGACAAAGTTAGAGCAAAAATTCCAAAAAATGTATTAAAAAGAAAAAATATGTATGCAAGTCTAGCATGAAAAAAAATGCAAAAAATTTTTTGTTCATGACGCCCTTATAGGTCTGAGTTTATATACTCCCCTGGAGTGTAAATCCAAAAAATAGGACGAATGGGACAATTAGGGACAAAGTTAGAGCAATTTAAATTTTGACTATTGAAAAAACACCGATTTTTAAAAAAGTTTTTTGCAAAAAAAAGCAATAAAAAATTATTTTACAGAATTCGCACAAGGAGGGATCATTGCAGAAAGTCCTAACGAGTCTGGCGAACGTAGTCTGAGTCAAAAAGGACAATTAGGGACAAAGTTAGAGCATTTTAAAGTTGGCGAAAACCCCTCAAAATCCACAAATTTTTCAGCCTATTTTTGTCACGTTTTGCAAAAAAAAAGGCAAAAAAAATATTTTTTCTTTATTCGCACAAAGAGGGTTCTTTGCAGAAAGTCCTAACGAGTCAGAAAAACGTAGGCTGAGTCAAAACAGATGATTAGAAAAAAAGTTATAGCAATTTAAAAATGGCGATGCGTCAAAAAAAGGCTTCGAAAGAACCCAAAATTTAAGGGTTGAAAAAACGCCAATTTTTGACATATTTTTCAAAAAAAACCCTTAAAAAATTTGTTTACAGAATTTTCACCAAAAGAGATTTTTTGTAGAAAGTCCTAACGAGTCAGAAAAATGTAGGCTCAGCCAAATCGGATAATTAGAAAAAAAGTTATAGCACTTTAAAGATGGGTGTACGTTAAGTGCATTTTTGCATTTCAAAAACGGCCTCATCTTAGACCCATTTCTGGGCACTTTTTGGCAATTTCGAGGATTGTGACGTCATTTTTCAAAATTTTTTCGAAATTTTTTTTTTTCTTACCTAAATGATATTTTTTAAAATCCTTTCAACTGGAGCATCTCTGGGACTCACCAGATGTAATTTTAGTATAAAAAAAAATTTTTTTAAAAATTTTTTTCAAAGTAAAAAAAAATTGCGAAAAAAATTTTTTTTCACTTTGCCGAAAAAAATTTGGCTTTCTAAACAAACGAAAAGTGTACATGCAAAAAATGAGCCGAATGGGATAATTAGGGACAAAGTTAGAGCAAAAATTCCAAAAAATGTATTAAAAAGAAAAAATATGTATGCAAGTCTAGCATGAAAAAAAATGCAAAAAATTTTTTGTTCATGACGCCCTTATAGGTCTGAGTTTATATACTCCCCTGGAGTGTAAATCCAAAAAATAGGACGAATGGGACAATTAGGGACAAAGTTAGAGCAATTTAAATTTTGACTATTGAAAAAACACCGATTTTTAAAAAAGTTTTTTTGCAAAAAAAAGCAATAAAAAATTATTTTACAGAATTCGCACAAGGAGGGATCATTGCAGAAAGTCCTAACGAGTCTGGCGAACGTAGTCTGAGTCAAAAAGGACAATTAGGGACAAAGTTAGAGCATTTTAAAGTTGGCGAAAACCCCTCAAAATCCACAAATTTTTCAGCCTATTTTTGTCACGTTTTGCAAAAAAAAAAGGCAAAAAAAATATTTTTTCTTTATTCGCACAAAGAGGGTTCTTTGCAGAAAGTCCTAACGAGTCAGAAAAACGTAGGCTGAGTCAAAACAGATGATTAGAAAAAAAGTTATAGCAATTTAAAAATGGCGATGCGTCAAAAAAAGGCTTCGAAAGAACCCAAAATTTAAGGGTTGAAAAAACGCCAATTTTTGACATATTTTTCAAAAAAAAACCCTTAAAAAATTTGTTTACAGAATTTTCACCAAAAGAGATTTTTTGTAGAAAGTCCTAACGAGTCAGAAAAATGTAGGCTCAGCCAAATCGGATAATTAGAAAAAAAGTTATAGCACTTTAAAGATGGGTGTACGTTAAGTGCATTTTTGCATTTCAAAAACGGCCTCATCTTAGACCCATTTCTGGGCACTTTTTGGCAATTTCGAGGATTGTGACGTCATTTTTCAAAATTTTTTCGAAATTTTTTTTTTTCTTACCTAAATGATATTTTTTAAAATCCTTTCAACTGGAGCATCTCTGGGACTCACCAGATGTAATTTTAGTATAAAAAAAAAATTTTTTTAAAAATTTTTTTCAAAGTAAAAAAAAATTGCGAAAAAAATTTTTTTCACTTTGCCGAAAAAAATTTGGCTTTCTAAACAAACGAAAAGTGTACATGCAAAAAATGAGCCGAATGGGATAATTAGGGACAAAGTTAGAGCAAAAATTCCAAAAAATGTATTAAAAAGAAAAAATATGTATGCAAGTCTAGCATGAAAAAAAATGCAAAAAATTTTTTGTTCATGACGCCCTTATAGGTCTGAGTTTATATACTCCCCTGGAGTGTAAATCCAAAAAATAGGACGAATGGGACAATTAGGGACAAAGTTAGAGCAATTTAAATTTTGACTATTGAAAAAACACCGATTTTTAAAAAAGTTTTTTGCAAAAAAAAGCAATAAAAAATTATTTTACAGAATTCGCACAAGGAGGGATCATTGCAGAAAGTCCTAACGAGTCTGGCGAACGTAGTCTGAGTCAAAAAGGACAATTAGGGACAAAGTTAGAGCATTTTAAGTTGGCGAAAACCCCTCAAAATCCACAAATTTTTCAGCCTATTTTTGTCACGTTTTGCAAAAAAAAAGGCAAAAAAAATATTTTTTCTTTATTCGCACAAAGAGGGTTCTTTGCAGAAAGTCCTAACGAGTCAGAAAAACGTAGGCTGAGTCAAAACAGATGATTAGAAAAAAAGTTATAGCAATTTAAAAATGGCGATGCGTCAAAAAAAGGCTTCGAAAGAACCCAAAATTAAGGGTTGAAAAAACGCCAATTTTTGACATATTTTTCAAAAAAAACCCTTAAAAAATTTGTTTACAGAATTTTCACCAAAAGAGATTTTTTGTAGAAAGTCCTAACGAGTCAGAAAAATGTAGGCTCAGCCAAATCGGATAATTAGAAAAAAAGTTATAGCACTTAAGATGGG